>NW_026606311.1:905000-1056913 GCF_029834395.1 Sorex fumeus | reverse complement strand
AAGAAAGAAAGAAAGAAAGAAAGAAAGAAAGAAAGAAAGAAAGAAAAAGAGAAGGAAGGAAGAAAGGAAGGAAGGAAGGAAGAGAAAGAAAGAAAGAAAGAAAGAAAGAAAGAAAGAAAGAAAGAGAGAGAGAGAAAGAGAAGGAAGAAAGGAAGGAAGGAAGAGAAAGAAAGAAAGAAAAAGAAAGAAAGAAGAAAGAGAGAGAAAGAAAGAAGAGAAAGAAAGAAAGAAAGAAAGAAAGAAAGAAAGAAGAAGAAAGAAAGAAAGAAAGAAAGAAAGACTGGGGCTGGAGTGATAGCACAGCGGTAGGGCATTTGCCTTGCACACAACCAGCCCAGCTGAGCCGGACTCCATTCCTCCGCCCTCTCAGAGAGCCCAGCAAGCTACCAAGAGTATCTCGCCCGCATGGCAAAGCCTGGCAAGCTACCCGTGACGTATTCGATATGCCAAAAATACAGTAACAACAAGTCTCAAAATGGAGACGTTACTGGGCCCACTGGAGCAAAATCGGTGAACAACGGGAGGACAGTGTTTGTTTGTTTCTTTTGCAAATAAGTTGGTGCATATTTCTGAGCAAATGTACAATATTTTATGATATAAATTTTTTTAAATTTTTTTATAACGTAGGAATACTGCTATTTATTCAGCCATTGATTAAGCTGATTGAATTGGGCATGAACTTTTATTCATTACTACTTTTATTCAGAATGTTAATTTTATTTTATGATTATTCTTTTTTTCCCCCTTTTAATTGATTACCGTGAGATACAGTTACAAAGCTTTCATGTTTGAGCTTTGGTCATACAATCATCACACACCCATCTCTTCACCAGTGCACATTTTACACAACCAAAATCTCCAGTATTCCCCCCACACCCGTTCCAACCCTTCTCCTGCCTGTGTGGCAGACAATTTGCCCCATACTCTCTACTTTGGTTACATTCAATATTTTGATACCAGCCCTACCACCATTCAAACCTGACAAAAAGGCAATGGTAGACGATTTGTTTTGTATTGCTTGTTACGGATAGAAAACAATGTCCAGGAAATTCTGTGTCGTTCTTTCAGGGAACTTTAGTTTATAGTCTCTGGGTCTTGGCCATTGATGAGATTACGTGGTGCCGGGGGCAGTTTGTGGTTGACTGCCAAGCTACTGGAGAACTGGGGACCTGGGGAGAGGAGGCCCAGTCCAGATCCAAGCAGGCTTGGAGATATCAGTCACAGGTTCCTGCATACCTCCATGCTTCAGACCCTAACTGCATCTTTTGATCTCTTTTGAGATTTTGGGTCTCTGAAATAAGGCCAATAAATGAGCTTATATAGCTGAGCCAAAGGTGATTTGTGGGTGTGTCTCCCACAGATCTAATTTTTGGCTATTTAATTTCTTGGTAAACTTGGTCCCAAATTTTTGAAGTCTGGCCAAAAGCCACATCAGCAATTTTGGGTTATCAGGAAGCTTGAAGGCACCATCAGGCTGCTGATGCACTCGCCCCGCAGGTACAGGTTGACCTGCTAGCGGCACCATACCCCCATAGAAATATTTTTAGATGGCGAAGAAAGCAGTTAATAAGAAGGGAGTATTACTTCGCACACTGAAAGCCCCAAATGAATTCCCAGCATCATATGACATGGTCCCTGGAGAACTACAGGAATGACCCCAAGCCCTAGAACTTCAAGTAGCTCCTGAGCAACACCAGGTGTAGCCCCCACAAATTTTAAAGTAGATTTTTGGAATTTTTAGGCCACGCCCAGCTGTGTTCAGACTAACTCTTGACTCTGTGCTCAGGAACCACTGCTGGTGGGCTCAGGGGACCATATGGACTGTCAGGGACCAAACTCAGTTTGACTATGTGCAAGGCAAATGCCCTACCCACTGTTCTATTGCTCTGGCCCCCAAAATAAATGTTTTTAAAGGTGGGTTTGACAAGTTAAGTAACCATCCATTGTCTTCTTCACCTTTCACCTGAATCATTTATTTTGATGTTTCTTATTTAGAATATTATTTTCCATCTGTCAAGTACTTTCTTTGAAAAGCAGTAAGAACTTTAGAGGTAATTTTTTTTTTATCTAATAGATTTGCTACACATGGAAAAATCTCCCTTTCCTTATCAGAAAAGCAGAAGAAAACAGGGCTTAGCAGAATAAAAAGAGAAAAAGGATTATTTCTATTACTGTGAAGGCTAAACATTCTAATGCTAATTTCAGTGCAAAAATCTGTGACATATAAATCCTTGCATTCTGAGTCTCCTTCACATGGCAGAAAGGGACTAGTAATTGCTTTCTCTCACCAAGATGGGGAAGAAATATTTACCATGAAAGCATCCTGAGCATATAAAGCTTTACTCAAATCTTATTATGTGAAAACAAGCAAAGTAACTTCAGGAAGAAAAGAACCATGTAGAAAAAAGAAGGCTGGCGAACAAAATTCCACTGCTGGGAAATTTGCATATTACTCATTTTTATCAGGAACTCCAATAAACCATCACCCACTCATTCATTCATTTACCATTTATTGAGCCTCTATTACTGTAAAGGATTGTGGGAACTGAGTAAGACTTGGCTGTTGCCCTGAAAGGGATTATCCTTGAGCAAAGAAGAGAACATCTGTACCCACTTCCAGTTAGCTCTCAATCATTGAGACTCAAGCAAGTGCCAGACGTTACCTGCTGAATCATCATTCATTAACTCAATGAATTCTCATTAAAAATCTATTCAGGGAGTTTACAGATGTGGAAAGAGACTCAGAAGATTAAGCAATTCACACAAGGGGAAATACCCTGTAGACGAGAGAGTGGAGACTTGTTTATCTGATCCTAAAGCCCAGGCTTTTCCTCCAAGGCATATGGTTTCTCTTACTGAACAGAAGAGGAGGCGTGAAAGGCCCAATACATACAGCCTACTCAGAAAGATATTTGTTTCCCAAGTGCTGGAATTTGTTAGCATGACTTGGGTTATTTAATTTAGAACTTTTTAAAAGTGCAATCCTTTGGGATGTTGGGCAAACCCCAGTTTATATCACCTTAAACAAAGATAAGGGGGCTGGAGAGATAGCACAGTGGGTAGGGCGTTTGCCTTGCAAGCGGCTGAGCCGGCTGACCCAGGTTCGATTCCTCCACCCCTCTCAAAGAGCCTGGCAAGCTACCAAGAGTGTCTTGCCCGCATGGCAAGCCCGGAAAGCTACCCGTGACATATTTGATATGCCAAACACAGTAGCAAGAAGTCTCACAATGGAGACGTTACTGGGCCTGCTTGAGCAACTCGATGAACAACAGGTGAACAGTGCTACAGTTCTACCCAGTGGTACTCAGTTGTTACTCCTGGCTCTGAGCTCAGGTATCACTCCTGATGGTGCTCTGGGGATCCATATGGGATGTTAGAGAAAGAACCCGGTTTGGCTGCATACAACGCAAGTGTCCCACCTGCTGTGCTATTGCTCCTGCCCCTGGTCCCATTCTTTAACCTTTGAAATTCATCAAGGCAGCTTTAGAAGAATGAAGCCACCAGTTCTATGTAGTATCTGGCGAGGAAGAAAAAGTGAGGAGGTTGCTGTCAATGTCAAAAAACATAAATGAGGAAATTTAAGGGGGCAGAGGTTTCAACCTCAAATATGAGGAGTGGTGGAAAGCTTTGGGCCACACCAAAGGCTGCTCAGGACTTACTCCTGGTCCTGCTTTCCGGGATCACTCCTGGCAGAGCTCAAAGGACCATCTGGGATACTGGGAACTTAACCCAGGCCAGTCACAGGCAAGCTCCTTACCCGTTGCATGATCTCTTCAGACCCTGACACCAATTTATTTGTGTAAGTTCATAGATGCGTCTATTGTGCAGTCAAGCCCCAGAAGAAGAGCTGGGGAAAGGCCACCAGAGTGATGAAAGGCAGGTAAGTGCAGGAGGGTCTTCCAAAGGGGTTTCAACTAAGCAGGGTTAGTCCTGGGGTTGCTCTGCTCTAGAATGGTAATATTCCCAGGACAGAGAAGAAGCAGGGCCTCTTAGAGAAGCCGGAAATGCCCATCAATCAGTGAGCTGAGGAATCTCAAGTAATAGAAAAAGTATGCTGGAGAGATAGCACAGTAGTAAAAACACTTGCTCTGCACACAGATGCCTCTAGTTCTAACCCCAGCACTCCCAGGAGTGATCACTAAGCAGAGCTAAGATTAAGCCCTGAGCACCAATGGGTGTTACTTCATGTCACCACCACCACCCCAAAGCTAAATATTATATAAAATGCACATCCTGTTTGAAAAATTTGCTTGAAGTTGCCTAAAAGCAGGGATTCTTAAACTGGAGAGGAAAGGGTTTTGTGTGTGGGTCATGCCCCATGGTGCAGCACTCAGTGGACCACAGGGTAATCTAAACTGGGTTGGCTGCATGCAAGGCAAAGGCCTGACACACTCATACTGCTTCTCTAGCCCAAGGGTTTCTTAAATATTTTCCACTTGTAACCTCTTTCCTTCTGAAAAACATAACTCTGGCAAGTATTGCCAGAAACACCTCGGATTCAATACATATTGGATCTTGAATTAGTTTTTTGGTCATTGCGTGTTTGGAAACTTAAGAAGCTAAGGCGGGGGCTGGAGTCATAGCACAGCAGGTAGGGTGTTTGTCTTGCACGCGGCCAACCTGGGTTCGATTCCCAGCATCCCATATGGTCCCCTGAGCACCGCCAGGAGTAATTTCTGTGCATCATTGGGTGTGATTCCGAAGAAGAAGAAGAAGAAGAAGAAGAAGAAGAAGAAGAAGAAGAAGAAGAAGAAGTTAAGACCTACAGCACGATTTTCTCTTGCGTAGGTGAAAGTGCTTAAGTCTTAGACACTGTCCTTATTTCATACATTTTCCAGTGACTATCTGTCACAGGTCTTGAGTTGCATCTTTCCGTATGCTACGCAATTCTCCACATCGAGGGAGGACTGGGTCATGGAAATTCACCAGATGAGACAGCTAAGTTTGATTTGGAGGTTCCATTACAAAGGAAAGAGCTGTCTTTGGGGAAATACTTTCTCCACTTCAGAGGCAAGAGACTAATTATAAGAAAACACCTTGAACTGAAGCATTAACATATTAGATTAATTAACATTTCCACCCTGAGGAAGCTGTTTTAGGTGACCTTTTTGAACTAGGTTAACCAAGACGTTAATCCCGAGGAAATCTAGTTAAGAGGTTTGCAGAACACACTGTAGATTGATTGAGTAATCTTCAACCCTGGCCTCTCATTAGAACTCCTTGTTTAATTGTATTTATTTTCTTTTAAATGCTTACTCTGGCTCTTTTCCCAGAGTTCCTCGATGAGACATATCTGGAATTGGTCCTAGGTGTCTGAATGTTTAGAAAGCTCCAGGGGAGATTCCTATACCCATCACAATTTTTTTTTCTTTTTGGGTTACACCTGGCAATGCACAGGGGTTACTCCTAGTTCTGCACTCATGAGTTACTCCAGGCGGTGCTCAGAGGAGCGTATGGGATGCTGGGAATGGAACCCGGGTCGGCCGCGTGCAAGGCAAATGCCCTACCCGCTGTGCTAACTCTCCAGTCCCTACCCATCACAATTTTGAATCCAAATTTTTTCTAATCAAACTGGAATAAAGAAGTCTATTTCTAACCAAGGTCTGTGATCGCTACTTATTTCAATCTTAAGAAATCCCTGGAACCTATCTGAGCTTAGGTTACTTAGTCGGAAAAGAGAGGGTAATAGAGTGATAGTATAGCAGGTAGGGCCATTGCTTTGCACATGACTGACCTGGGCTTGATCCTTAGCACCCCATAGGTGCTCAGGGATCACACCTCACAGAGTTTAAGGGACCATATGTGGTGCCAGGAACGGAACCTGGGTCAGTCACACACAAGGCCAGCACATTATCTTCTGTACTAACTTTCCGGCCCTTCATTTAGATTTTTATAAAAAGCACTCCATGATCACGATCACAATCATCCTGTTATTCGTCGATTGCCTTGAGAAGGCCCCAGTAACGTCTCCTTCATCCTAGCCCTGTCATATTCAAGGCTCTTTCAGGGTTAGGAGAATGAGACCCATCATTGTTACTGGCATTTGGCATATTGGGTTCGCCACGGGGAGTTTGCCAGACTCTGCCATGTGGGCAGGTTACATTCAGTAGCCTGCCAGGTTGTCCAAAGCAAGAATTTTTTATTATCATTATTATTATTATATCCCCTTGGAGGGGAGCGGGTTGAGCTTTCCTCCCTGCCCTGACCAGGGCCCCGGCAGCCAAAGACCTCCAGGACCAGCCACCACCATGCTGAGACCACTCTCCACACACCTGAAGGTACCGGCAGAGGGACAAAGCCACGTGGGTTCCGGGGCCGAGATCTCCAAGCCTACTCGGATTGGAGTCGAGCATCCTCCACCCAGATCCTCCAAATTCCAGTAGGCAGGGGTCACACCCACCAACTGGCCCCCTGGCGCCGTGTAATCCCATCAGCGGCCAAGACTCAGAGACTATAAAAACCAGCTCCCAGAACCGCACGGCCGCAACATCTTATTATGACATCTCATTCCTACTTTGACAAACTGGCAGGCTACCGAATGTAGCCTGCCCACACGGCAGAGTCTGGCAAACTCCCCGTGGCATACCCAATATACCAAATACCAGTAACAATGATGGGTCTCATTCTCTTAAAGAGCCTTGAATATAATCTCAGGGCTAGGATGAAGGAGACGTTACTGGGGCCTGCTCGAGGCAATCGACGAATAACAAGATGATCTGTGATCTGTGATTATTATTATTAAAAGCACCCCACTGTGCATCAAATAAGCAGCCATCTCTCACTGAACATCAAATACCAAACTTGATGATTGCTTGATTTTGCTCAACAGTTTCTCAGCACCATGTTCAGAGACTGGAACCAGAGCTGCTGACCCAGGGACATGGATTGATTGCAGTGAACTCAGCTGATGTATGTGGGCCCTTGTGAATGGAGTGTAAGCCTAGCAGCACACCCCCGGGGACTTCTTTTCATTTGACAGCAATTCCTATGTTTAGCCCACACCCCTAGAAAACCCATCACTCCCCCTTCGACAATGGAAGCCACTACTCCAGCCCTTTATTAATTTATTTATTTATTTAATTTTATTTATTTATTTATTTATTTTGCTTTTTGGGTCACACCAGGTGATGCACAGGGGTTACTCCTGGCTTTGCACTCAGGAATCACTCCTGGCAGTGCTCAAGGGACCATATGGGATGCTGGGAATTGAACCCGGGTTGGCAGTGAGCAAGGCAAGGTGGTTTGTTTCTTGATCAGGTCCTTTTTTTTTTGTAGGTTTTGATGACTCTCCAGAAGTAGAACTTGAGAGAGTAGGGATGTGGCTTACTGGTAAAATGCACACATGCTTTGCATGCATGAGACCTGGGTTCAATTCCCAATACTGGGGAAAAAATAACAATGAAATTTGGAGTGCAGAGATAGTTCAATGGGCTGGGTTGCACCTTTTCAAGTGAGCCCAGGGTTCCATCTCCAGCATTGTTTGAACCCCCAGGCACCCCCAAGAGTGAGTGGCCCTCAAACAATAAAAGTCCGAATGTGAGAGCAGTGAGGGATGAAGATGAAACAGCCTCACCCAAGAGTGACGCTGCTATCTCTGCTTCCGCTCCAGTGGCCAAAGCAAGTCACAGGCGCCAACTTCAAGCAGACAAGAAATATAATTCCCTGGGTGCCTGAAACAGGCAAGGTTGCCTGTTACAAGCTCTTATAAACTCTGCTTACCTTACAAAAAGTTACTAGCCACATTCCACTTCTGTTTAATGACCTCTCTTCTCTCCTTGACTATGAGAATTAGCAGGACAAGACCATGTCTGTTTCGTTCACACAGCAGCCCCAGAACCTACTTCAGTGCTATTCACAAAGTAGATACTTCATGAAAATTTTATTTTTTCAATTAAAAAAATTTTTTCCCACACCTGGCAGTGCTCAGGACTTAACCCTGACTCTGTGCTCAGGGATCATCCCTGGCAGTACCAAACATGAAGCCACAGTTGGCCCCAGTGCAAGGCATGAACCCTACTCACTATGGACCCTACCTCTCTGGCTGGCCTGAATATTTTACTTTTAAAATAAGGCTCTCAGGGCTGGAGAGATAGTGCAATGGTTAAGGTGCTTATGGCAAGGTGCAATGGTGTGCGACAGACCTGTGTTCAATCCCTGGCAATCCAGATAGTCCCTGGAGTCCATAAAGAATGACCCTTGAATACAGAGCCAGGAGGAAGCCCTGAACACAACGAGGTGTGGACCAAAAAATAAAATAAAATAAGCCTCTGGGAATCCTGATTAGGAGACCCCCTCTCATGCCATAAAAGGCTTCCTACCCTTTTCTTCTTCTGTTCTCTTAAACAAAACTGTTGGGTTGGAATAAATATGATGTTTACTTTGCATGGCAGTGTTTGATGATAAACAGAAAATACCCTCAACGTGGAAGAAGTGCATGCAATTGAGGAAGCTGGACGCTTAAGCGTCATTATCTTCACAGAAAATGTATCTCTGGGCCAGAGAGATAGGACAGGGGTGAAGGTGCTTGCCTTGCATGCGTCTCATCCCAGTTTGCTCCCTGGCATGGCATATGGTCCCCCAAGCACAGAACCAATAGTGAACCCTAGCACAGAGCCAGGAATAAGCAAGCCACATCACTGGTGTGGTCCTGAAACAAAAATTTTAAAGATTATTTGTTGTATTTCAAGTTTTGCTTACTTAGTAAAGCATGGACATTCCTTTTGCTATTAACGTTAGTGACATCGTGGAATTCTATAAGGAATCATAGAGTTAAGTAACAGACATTCACATAATTTTAATCTTTAAAAAATGTTCTAATTTGGTAAATACAGTAGCACTGTAGTACTGTCCTCCCACTGTTCATAATTTGCTCGAGCAGGCACCAGTAACGTTTCCATTGTGAGACTTGTTGTTTCTGTTTTGGCATATCGAATATGCCATGGGGAGCTTGCCAGGCCCTTCCGTGTGGGCAGAATACTCTCAGTAGCTTGCCAGGCTCTCCGATAGGGATGGAGGAATCGAACCCGGGTTGGCCACGTGCAAGGCAAACGTCCTACCCACTGTGCTATCGCTCCAGGTAAATATAGTATTTCATTTTAATTGTTATTTTGTCTCTGTGAAATTTAACACTGTTTATTGCCCATTTGTATTGCTTTTGTGAATTTTCATTTATATTGTCTTTTTTTTTTAAAAATAGGGCTGGAGCGATAGCACAGCAGGTAGGGCATTTGCCTTGCACACAGGCAACATGGCCGACCCGAGTTTGATTCCTCCGCCCCTCTCGGAGAGCCCAGCAAGCTACCCAGAGTATCTCGCCCACAGGGCAGAGCCTGGCAAGCTCCCCATGACGTATTCAATATTCCAAACACAGTAACAACAAAGTCTCACAATGAAGATGTTACTGGGCCTGCTCGAGAAAATCGATGAACAATGGGAGGACAGTGACAGTGAGTTTTTAAATAGCATTTTAAAAATTTAGCTTTACCCCTCCCATTTTTGTAGTGCCAAGGATAAAACCAGGTCCTTGCACATACAGAGCACAGTTTACTGCTCTTCCACATCCCCAGATCTAAGCTTGTTAGTTTTTTGCATCTATTTCCTTGTGGTTTGTTATTACGATCACGATCATCCTGTTGTTCGTCGATTGCCTTGAGCAGGCACCAGTAACGTCTCCTTCGTCCTAGCCCTAAGATTTTAAAAAGTGCCATATTCAAGGCTCTTTCAGGGTTAGGAGAATGAGACCCATCATTGTTACTGGTATTTGGCATATTGGGTACACCACAGGGAGTTTGCCAGACTCTGCCATGTGAGCAAGTTACATTCAGAAGCCTGCCAGGTTGTCCAAAGTAAGAATGAGATAATAAAATGTTGAGCGGCCGCGAATGCGGCTGTGCGCTTCGGGGAGCTGGGTTTTATAGTCTCTGGGTCTTGGCCATTGATGGGATTACACGGCGCTGGGGGTCAGATGGTGGGTGTGACCCCCGCCTACTGGAAGATGGAGGATCTGGGTGGAGGATGCTCAGCCCCGATCTGAGCAGGCTTGGAGATCTCAGCCCCAGGACCCGCATGCCTTTGTTCCTCTGCCGGTACCTTCCTGTGTGTGGAGAGTGGTCTCAGCATGGTTGTGGCTGGTTCTGGAGGTCTTCGGCTGCTGGAACTCTGCTCGGGGTGGGGAGGGAAACAAAATATTTGTTATTAATATTTTGTTAATGGTCCACCTGTGTGAATTCAAGTCTATTAATATTTTTTTCTTTACACATTGCCATGGGCTGGAGCGATAGCACAGCAGGTAGAGCATTTGCCTTGCACACGGCCAACCCATGTTTGATTCCTTCATCCCTCTCGGAGAGCCCGGCAAGTTACTGAGAGTATTGTGCCCATACGGCAGAGCCTGGCAAGCTCCCCGTGGCATATTTGATATGCCAAAAACAGTCACAAGTCTCACAATGGAGATGTTACTGGTGCCCGCTCAAATGGATGAACAATGGGAGGACGGTGCTAGAGTCCTACACACTCATATTGACCATATACTGAAGTAATCTTCTATTCAAAATTGGCTATTTGTTTTTAATTTTAACTTTTAGGTTCATCTAAATTTTATCCTGGCATATGAGGTTAGGAGAACTCGTTCTCTTTCTCTCTTCCTGTCAAAATTCTTTTTTGTCTCTCTGTATAACTCAAATTAGTATGAATAAAATAGCTTCTTCTAATGCTTTCAAATTGGTTCCCAACACATTGGTTCTTAAACTTTAACTGCATTAGCATCACCAAAAACAATTTTTAAATTATAGATTTTAGGGGCCAGAGAAATAGAATAGGGTGAAGGTGCTTGCCTTGCATGCAGCAGAATTTAGCATGGCCACTGGCACCACCTGGTCCCTGAACACATTACCCACGGGGGTAATCCCTGTGTCCAGAGCCAGGAACAGACTTCATTACCACCAGGTGGCCCCAAAACCAACAACCAAACAAACAAACAATATATATATATATATGTATATATATATATATATAAATTTTAGTGCTCTGTCTTCAGAGTGTTACCTCATTTGTAACAGGTTCTCAGGTGATACTGAGGTGCAGGCCTGGAAATTTCTCACTCTGAGAATTTCCATCCTAAGGCTTTTCCACACCCAGCTCCACACTAGTCAAAGAGTTCTTCTCGCCTTCTAGTCAGGTTCTTATCTCCTACACGTAAGCTTTCATGGTTCTCACCAGTGTGTCTTAGCCTGTTTCTTCCAAAGGCAACCCTTATCTCATGCTCCTGTCTGTAAAAGCTCGAGCTCACAAATCTCTCTTTGATGAAATCTTTCCTTTCCCTTAGTAAGCAACTCTGAGTTTTATTTGTTGTTGTTGTTTGATGTTTTTGTTTTGGGGAGCCACACCCAGTGAGGCCCAGGGCTTACTCTTGGCTCTGTACTCAGGAATTGCTCCTGGTGGTGCTCAGGGATCCATATGGGATGCTGGGGATCAACACAGGTTGGCAGGGCACAAGGCAAATGTCCTCCCCATTATACTACTGCTCTGACCCAACTCTGATTTTAGTTCAGAGATTCTACTGTACATAGTACACTAATCTACTCTTACTGAAAGCGCATTTTTTCCCAATGGGTGGTGGTGGTGGGATGTTTGGGCCAGACCCAACGGTGCTCAGGGATTACTGCAAGCTCTGTGGTGTCAGGAAAAGAACCTGTGTCAGTTGAATGCTAGGAAAGCACCTTAATTCCGATATTTTTTTTTGGTCAGGCAGAAATTCTCCTGCCCGACAAATAGTAATTTCCTTTTAAAAAATCATAAATGGGGCTGGAAAGATAGCTCAACCGTTCTGTATGTCTGCTTGCATGCAAGGAGTGCAGGTTCTGTCGTGATGAGCATCATCGGAGACCCTCACCCCCATCAAGCATTGAGCAGGGAATAGCCTCCAGGTCCCGTTGGCCATAGCCCAAAGTCAAATCCAAAACAAGAGAGAAAACCCTAAACAACCCCCCCAGAAGATATTGAATAAAATATTACTATTGACTAAGATCCCATTTGTGGGATTATGAGATTTTCTTTTGCTCTTCAGACTTTTTTAGTCATATGCATTAGCATATAATAGTATTATATTATATAATATATAAAAAAGTTTGTCTCGGGGCCACACCTGGCCATGCTCAGGGCTTACTTCTGGTTCTGTACTAAGGGATCACTCCAGGTAGGCTCAGGGGAAATCATTTGGGGTGCTGGGAATAAAACCCGAATCGGCTGCATGTAAAGCAAATGCCCTGCCCACTGTATTATGTCTCTGGCCCCAATGAATTCAGATTTTTGTTTTATTTTTTGTTTTGGGCTCACACCTAATGATGTTCAGGGGTTACTCCTGGCTGCACTGAGAGGTTACCTGACAATGCTTGGGGGACCGTATGGGATGCCAGAAATTGAACCCAGGTCAGTCACATGCAAGGCATACACCCTATCCGCAATACTATCACTCCAGCCTCAGATTTGTTACTTGTAGGTATTATAATATAGTAATTGTATCAATGAGAAATATGTATCTCTTTTCCAAATGGAAGGAGAAGGAATTAAGCTATGCTACAAAGCGTAGTCAAATGTTGGAAGAATGATGACTAAAGTCACTTTAGACTAGAACAGAACACACTATAGAGTTGTCACTCTGAGAACCTGACATTTAAGGGTATGGCCATGAAAGCAGTTCAGCAAGAGAGCACTTGCTCGCATGTCTGAGAGCCTGATTGCAGTGATTCCCCTCACTGCACAATAAAGAGAAAAGCAGATTTGAAGGTTTTGCACCCCCTTCCACTACCTTAAAAGGGAGGTGCAAATATGAAACTGGAAAACAGTTCTCCAGGTAATCAAAGAACATCACTGCCTCTGATTCTGATCATGACAGATGACTTATAAACACGGTAAACTGCTCTTATTGTGTTCATGGAGTGAACACAGGTTGCTTTGGGGCTTTTGATTCTTCACATTCTTGGGTTTTGCTTTTAAGCAATGCATAACGTGGGGGAAGAATGTGCCTCTGCCCTTACCACAAACATTTGGAATAAAAGGACATCCTGGAAGAAAGATTTCCTTAGGCTTAAGGCTGCAAGAGAGGAAAATAAGTAACCTAAGACGATCCCATAACACCCCCTTGCGGCTTCCACGGTCAGAATAGCCCAACAAACAGCAGGGCATGTCTCCACTTTCTATTTTTTTTAAAAAACTGAACCAAGATGTGAACTCCCTTTCTGTACCAAGAACAAATGCTACTGGGATTAAAAGATGAATATATCAGAATTTTAAAGAGCTCTAAACTTTTTTGTATTTTGATTCAGAGCCTATGCAAACATTCGTTTCTATGGAATGAACACACATGTAAATTGTGAGGTCATAAGAAAGGAAGCTCACGGGCTAGTGTCTGTGTCAAACTGAGCTTTATTTCCTGGAAGAACCTGAAAGGGTTGGAGAAAAGTCTGGGATTCCGTTTATGCAGAGATCGTGGCAAACAGGAAAACCACTGGGGACGTGGCTTAGAAAGGCCCAAACACTGCCCCGTCTGCGCGTGACCGGGGGCAGGCGGTCACCCACGGGGCCTCGTGAACCCTTGAGGACACCCCTGCGTCCCTCCCTAAGTCTGTTTCTCACTCGAGGAAGAAACGAGCTCAAGATGAAACGCGCGACCACACGGGAGGCGGGATCAGGGTCGTCGCGAGCTCCGGGAAAGGACACTCGGTGTCTCTGCACCCTCTCCGAGGGCTCCGGGCAGCTCCAGGTCTGCTCCGCAGCTGCGTTAACCCTGGGATCCCGCGCGCCGGCCCCCCCACGCACTCGACCCCCGTTTCGCGAAGCCGGGGCCGCCGGAGGAGGCGCGCAGACCCGGGGGCTCGGGACCGTCCCCGCGTGTCCCTCGGCTCCCCGGGAAGCCGCGCCCCAGGCCCGGAGGGCGGCGGCGGGAGAGCGAGCCCGGGACGCGGCCGCTGCCCTTTTCCGCGCCCGCGGCGGCGGCTCGGCCCGGGTGCGCCACCTCCGAGGCGCGAGTGCGCCCCCCGGCGGCGGCGGCGGCGGGCGGGCGGGGGGCGCGGGGCGGCGGCGGCGGGCGGGGGGCGCGGGGGTCGCGGGGCGGCGGCGGCGGGCGGGGGGCGTGCCTTGCGGCGCGGGCCGGCCGGAAGGAGCCTGCGGCGGCGCGCGCGCGCCCCCTCCCCGGGCCGGCGGCCGGGGGTCCCTTCCGGAGCGGCGTGCGCGGCCCCGCGGCCCCCCGCCCCGGCGTCGGCGCCTCCCGCCGTCCCGGCGGGCCCCGGGGTGCGCGGCGCAGGCGCGGAGCGGGCGGTGAGTGCGGGCGGGGGGAGGCGCGGGGCGCGCGGGGCTCGCGCCGGGCCGGGGCCGCCAGCTGCGCGCCGGAGCCGGTGAGTGGCCGCGGCGGCGGGGGCCGCTCGGGCGGGCGGGGGCGGGCCGGGCCGGGGTCCCCCGCCCGGAGGCTGCGCCCCCGCCCCGTGGTCCTCGGCCCCCGCCCTCGGCACGGGCTGGCGTCCTGGGCGGGCGCGGGGCCCGGCGGGCGCGGGGCGCGGGGCCAGTGCGGGGTCCCCGCTCGCTGGCGCTGGACCTGCGGCCTCGGCCGGCGCCTCCGGGCCTGTCGCGGCGCCCCGGGCCCGGGCCCTCCGCCGGCCGCCGCGGGGGGGGGGGTTTCGCCGGACCCCCCGGGACACATACGCGTCTGCCCGTGCCCGGAGGGGACGATGCCCGCCTGGTGTGTGTGTGTGTGTGTGTGTTTAACGGGCCACACTTGCCTGGGTGTGTGTGTGTGGTGTGGTGTGTGTGTGTGTGTGTGTGTGTGTGTGTGTTTAACGGGCCACACTTGCCTGGGTGTGTGTGTGTGTGTGTGTGTTTAACGGGCCACACTTGCCTGGGTGTGTGTGTGTGTGTGTGTGTGTGTGTTTAATGGACCACGCTTGCCTGGTGTGTGTGTGTGTGTGTGTGTGTGTGTGTGCGTATCAATCGGAGGACGCTCGGATAATGGGCCACGCTTGCCTGCTACCTTCCTCTGTGTGTGTGTGTGTGTGTGTGTGTTGTTTGATGGGCTATGCCTGCCTGGTGTGTGTGGGGTTTAATGGGCCACACTTGCCTGGTATGTGTGTATGTGTGTGTGTGTGTGTGTGTGTTGTTTAATGGGCCACGCTTGCTTGAGGGGTGTGTGTGTGGGTGGGTGGTATAACAGGCCGCACTTGCCTGGTGTGTGTGTGTATGTGTGTGTTGTTTAATGGGCCACGCTTGCTTGAGGGGGGGTGTGTGTGTGGTTTAATGGGCTACACTTGCCTGGTGTGTGTGTGTATGTGTGTGTTGTTTAATGGACCACCCTTGCCTGGTGTGTGTGTGTGTGTGTGTGTGTGTGTATCAATAGGAGGACAGTTGGATAATGGGCCACACTTGCCTGCTACCTTCGTGTGTGTTGTTTGATGGGCCATGCCTGCCTGGTTTGTGTGTGGTTTAACAGGCCACACTTGCCTGGTATGTGTGTATGTGTGTTGTTTAACGGGCCACACATGCCTGGTGTGTGTTGTTTAACGGGCCATGCTTGCCCGGTGTGTGTGTATGTGTGTGTTGTTTAATGGACCACCCTTGCCTGGTGTGTGTGTGTGTGTGCGTGTGTGCGTGTGTGTGTATCAATAGGAGGATGGTTGGATAATGGGCCACACTTGCCTGCTACCTTCATGTGTGTGTGTTGTTTGATGGGCCATGCCCGCCTGGTTTGTGTGTAGTTTAACAGGCCACACTTGCCTGGTATGTGTGCCATGCTTGCCTGGTGTGTGTGTATGTGTGTGTTGTTTAATGGACCACCCTTGCCTGGTGTGTGTGTGTGTGTGTGTGTGTGCGTGTGTGTGTATCAATAGGAGGATGGTTGGATAATGGGCCACACTTGCCTGCTACCTTCATGTGTGTGTGTGTGTGTGTGTGTGTGTGTGTGTTGTTTGATGGGCCATGCCCGCCTGGTTTGTGTGTGGTTTAACGGGCCACACTTGCCTGGTATGTGTGTATGTGTATGTGTGTTGTTTAACGGGCCACACTTGCCTGGGTGTGTGTGTGTGTGTGTGTGTGTGTGTGTTTAATGGACCACGCTTGCCTGGTGTGTGTGTGTGTGTGTGTGCGCGCGTGTGTGTATCAGTCGGAGGACGGTCGGATAATGGGCCACGCTTGCCTGCTACCTTCCTCTGTGTGTGCGTGTGTGTGTGTTGTTTGATGGGCTATGCCTGCCTGGTGTGTGTGTGGTTTAATGGGCCACACTTGCCTGGTATGTGTGTATGTGTGTGTGTGTGTGTGTTGTTTAATGGGCCACGCTTGCTTGAGGGGTGTGTGTGTGTGTGTGTGTGGGTGGGTGGTATAACAGGCCGCACTTGCCTGGTGTGTGTATGTGTGTGTTGTTTAATGGGCCATGCTTGCTTCAGGGGGGGTGTGTGTGTGGTTTAATGGGCCACACTTGCCTGGTGTGTGTGTGTATGTGTGTGTTGTTTAATGGACCACCCTTGCCTGGTGTGTGTGTGTGTGTGTGTGTGTGTGTGTGTGTATCAATAGGAGGACGGTTGGACAATGGGCCACACTTGCCTGCTACCTTCGTGTGTGTGTGTGTGTGTGTTGTTTGATGGGCCATGCCTGCCTGGTTTGTGTGTGGTTTAACGGGCCACACTTGCCTGGTATGTGTGTATGTGTATGTGTGTTGTTTAATGGACCACACTTGCCTGGTGTGTGTGTGTGTTGTTTAACGGGCCATGCTTGCCTGGTGTGTGTGTGTGTGTGTGTGTCAGTCGGAGGACGGTCGGACAATGGGCCACGCTTGCCTGCTACCTTTGTGTGTGTGTTTGAGTTGTTCAAGAGTCCGGGAAATGAATGTTGCTTCTAAAACGAGAGTGCAGATGCCCTGTTAAGACTCGACCTCATTAAGGAGAACTTTTGGGTGGAAAAGCATGTCTTCTTCCTAACTCATGTTTACCTGGCACAAAAAAAAAAGAAGCACTAAAAAAAAATACAAGATTCATCGGGGATGAGGGAAGTGGCTTGGTAGTAAAAGGCAAGCCTTTCATGTCTGAGATATGGGTTCAATACCTGGCATCCCCCCAGATATTTAAAATTTAAAAAAAAAATTATCTGATTTGTCAACCGCCAATTATGTGTAGTGTTTCCTGCACAACAAAAAAAAAATAATTTCACTGTTGAGAACAAATGGCAGGTGAAAAACTACATGTAGAGGCTTCATTTTTAAAAGCCCCCCTTTTTCGGGGCTGGGGACCAAACCCTCACACGTGCAAGGCAGATATTTATGGGTGAGCCACATCCTCTAAATGACACTTTTTTTTTCCTTTTTGTAACTCAGGGCCTCACACAAGGCAAGTGTTCTACCCCTACTGAGTCAGCGGTTTTTAATTTAAAAAAATTTAATTCCCGTAATAATTTTGTAAATGGAGAGTATATAAGCCTGAGGAGAGAAGGAAAACAGTTGGCATGTTGACATAGTCTGGGTGTTAATTTGCTTGGGCGAGTTGGGTGGGTTTGGGTCACCAGCTCTAGTCCAGGGCTATTACTGACTGTTGCTTAGGTGTGAACCCCGGTGGTGCCTGAGATGGGAAAATGTTAAGTGATTTTTTTTCTGAGTGAATAGATGGCAAATGATCTCGGTAATTTTTTTTGCTTTGAGCACAAGCAGTGCACCAAGCTGGGAGTAGCTTGGTGCTGGGGGGGCAGGGGTCTCCTGGTGGTGCTTCCGGACTGTGTGTGCACCAGGGATCAAGTGTTTACTCCTGGGGGTGCTAGGGATTGAACCTGGTTCAGCGGCATGCAAGGCAAGCACCCTACCCTGCTGTAGTATCTCCACCCCGATTGCTGGGTGTGTTTGTTTGTTTGGGTTTGGTTTTGTTTATTTACGTGAGCAAGGGTCTGGGGGGTGAATGATAAGTTGGGGGGCGGGGAGGGTCAAAATCTTCCTGAAGACGTGGTAATGCCCCTTGCCGATGTACGTGTGAGAGCCCGAGTTCCATCTTCACCTCCTTCTCCCCACCCCACAGAAGACTCCAGAACCTTCGTGAAGAGTACTAGTGAGCAAGTGTAGACATTGGCTTGCCAGAGTAAAAAGCCAAACCTCTTGTCGTCATGAAGGCACATTAAAAAGTTGTCTGAAATGAAGGCTGGCCAGCACCTTTTTGGTTTTGAGTGGACATCTAGTCGTCCAGTTGGAAGGTCTGCCAAAGCATCAGTCCCTTCCAGTCAAGGTGGTCCTCAGCTCGGACCACCTTGACCGCCAAGACAGCACGACCCCTGCCAAGCTGTGACCGTGCTGTCTTGCCTCGCTGGGTTTCCTTTTCTGTTTATGCTTCGGTACCAGAGAATTTGTGTTGTGTTCCGAAATAGCAAGAAGCTACTCTGAGATGCTTGGCTAATGGTTTTCAGTGTTTTCCCTGACACCGGAGTGTTTAGAACATGAATTACGATGCTGTAGGTAGTGTGAATTCTAGAAATGTACAGAAGAGGTCTTGGAAGGCCGAGAGGGCCCCCTGGACTAAGCGTGCTTTACATGCTGGACGCCCGGGTTCCGTCCTTGGCACCACTGCTCTTGGCACAGAAATACAAGTAGAACTAGAGGTTGAGCTTTGGGCTGAAGCTGGAGCTTAGTGCCCTGTGCTCGCTCAGCTTTGCGTGCAGGAGGCCTGGCTGCGGTCCTGTACCCCAGGCACCAGCAGGAGGAGCCCTCACCACTGCTGGGAGCTAGGCTTGAAAATTCCTCTAGGACAGCAACGTCAAGGCAGTTTTTATTTTATTTTTTCCCCTTTGGAGCCATGCCTGGTGGGCTCAGGGCTTATTCCTGGCTCTGCACTCAGAAATTACTCCTGGCCATGCTTGGAGGACCATATGGGATGCTGGAGAGTCAACCTAGGCTAGCTACAAGCAAGGCAAGCACCCTGCCTGCTGGCTATACTATTGCTTCAGCCGAGCAGATTTTACTTCAAAAATAATAATAATAATAATGAATTCTTGAATGCACTTTTTGAGATGGGCTCCAGGATGCTGTGACGTCAGACTATATAGGAGGAGGTGCTGTTTCTATAAATTCTCGTGCGCTTCTTTGGGTGACTCCCTTTCCTGAAGATGCAGCCCGCTGGCACGGTGATTAACAAAGGAGATCTGCTCGCAAATAAGGAGCCCTTCAGAACGCAGCAGTCGGAAGATGAGCCATCCATCGCTGCTTCTGTGGTGTAGCGGACTTTTCACAGCGCTCGCTCTCTCTCTCTCTCTCTCTCTCTCTCCCCCTCTCCCTCTCCCTCTCCCTCTCCCTCTCTCTCCCCCTCTCTCTCCCTCCCTCCCCCTCCCCCCTCTCTCCCCTCTTTTGTTCTGGACTTGTTTTAATTATATTTTTTAAATTGAATCACTGTGAGATACATAATTACAGAGTTGTTCATGATTGGGTTTCAGTCACAGTGCTCCAGTACCCATCCCTTCACCTGTGTACATTTCCCACCACTATCCCCATCCCTCACCCCTTGCCCAGCCTGCCTCTATGGCGAGCACTTTTCTTCTTTCTCTCTCCTTTCTCCTGGTGCTTATGGTTTGCAATATAGGTACTGACAGGTCATCCTAACTGTCCCTTTATCTATGTTCGGCACTCTTCCCCGTACCTCACAGGATGTAAAGATACTATCAAATTAGGGTCAGGAAGACGCCCAATAAATCAAAAAAGTTCTATCTGATCACCTGTGGTGCTAATCATACCAGGGATTTAGAAGCAGCAAAAGTAGTATATGCACGAGCGCCAGGGATATACAGGGGTTGAGACCTTTGCGGAGCATGTGGCTGATCAGGATTCAGTTCCCAGCACTGCATATGGTCCCTTGAGTTCACCAGGAGTCTGTCCTGAGCCCAGAGCCAGGGATAAACCCTGAGCTTATTCCTACACCAAAAAAACAGCAACAGTCGTGTGTCCCCCTTACATACATACCTCGCCGCTTGAAATTAGGTGGTCTTAGTAATGACGTCAAGTTCTGCCTGCTGTCGAAATCACCTGGATGATAGGGAAAGTATTATACTCTGCTGGCTGAGAAAATCTGACACAGCGTTTCCTCTTCTGCCCCTTCCTACCCACCTGGTGCCTCAGTGGAAAGGGAACCGTTAGGGGTCAGCCCCAGAGCACCAGTAACTCGGCTCCGTCACCAGCATGGCCAGAAAAAATAAAAGCAAATGGACTCATGGCATGGAGTTTAAAATTATTGGTGTTTTTCAAATTCCCATCCTACCATTAAGTGTCTGAGTTTTCCTCATCAGTAACAAGGGATGATTATCTGTTTTGAGAAACGTTGTGGGATTTGCATATCACTGAGTTAAATATGAATGTAGACGGGGTGTTCCGTAAATTATGGTGATTGTTCTGCTTTTGGGCTGGAGGGATAGCACAGTGGTGGGGCATTTGCCTTGGACGTGGCCGGCCTGGCCAACCCGAGTTCGATTCCTCCGCCCCTCTCGGAGAGCCCGGCATGCTACCGAGAGTATCTCGCCCGCACGGCAAAGCCTGGCACGCTACCTTTGACGTATTCGATATGCCAAACGCAGTAACAACAAAGTCTCACCATGGAGATATTACTGGGCCCGCTCGAGAAAATCGATAAACAGCGGGAGGACAGTGACAGTGACAGTTCTGCTATTAAGTCATATAGGCCTAGGCGATTTAAAAGCCTGTGATTTTTGGTCTGTGTTTCAACATTTTTGGTTTCATTACTCAGTAAATTAGTGAAGACTTGTAATTGAAACTGAAACACGGTAATAGCTTTAGACTATATATTAATTTCAAAGAAATACGATGTTTTGGGGCCAGGCAACAATATCGTGGGTAAGATGCTTGCCTCGATTGCAGTTGACGCAGGTTCGATCCCTCGGATCCCGTATGGTCCACCGAGCCCACCAGGAGTGATTCCTGAGTGCAGAGTAAGGAGTAACCCCTGAGCACTGACAGGTGTGTACTATCAGGTGTGTCCCCCGACAAAAGACAGAAGGTGGTGTTTATACTTAACCTGTTTATCAGTGTAAATATTAAGTACTTAATATATTGTGCATTCAAAAAATTATTTTCCTTGAATTATTGCTGTACAACTTTAGCTTATTAAAGGTTTGATAACCATTGTATTCTTGAATCTCATACATAAACTTACATGAGTTTTTTGCTTATATGATTTTTGTTTTGCTTTTTTACAGAAATTTCTGTAACCCTCTGAAAACCATCCTGGAATTAACTTCCTCGCTTCAGTATTAAGAACTATACCAAGTACGTAGACGGCTTTGGGAATTTGATGATATGCTGGTGCTGTGCAGTTCTCCTTTCCTCAGAATGTCAGATGTGATCGTGATAAGAAAGAAAATGAAGTGGGGATACCGAGGGGGGTGCTGTCCCAGCCTGTTGCTGAGGGTCTTTCCCGGGGGGCTCTGGGGGGTCAGGGTGTGGAGGACTCACCCAGAGCTTGTGTGTGCAGTACTTGCTCTCCAGGCTTGACCCCTAGGCTGTTTCCCTGGAAACGTGGATGCTGTGGGCAGGGGGTGAGGCACGTGCTGTGTGTCTGGCACCCCATGACTCAACACCATGTTCCCGAGCACTTCCTCTGGGTTTGAGCAGCAGCTCGTGTTCAGGCCCAGAGCACTGCTTGGGTAACCCCTCCCGGCACCCCAAACACAAAAATTGGGTTCTGAGTTATTGTTTCCTGGAAGCCAAAAGATCAATATAGATTTGTAACTATATAAATTTATGTATATACGTGTGTGTGTGTGTGTGTGTGTGTGTGTGTATTTATTTATTTATTTATATAGTGCTCAGGGATCACTCCTGACGTGGCTTGGTACTCTGTGGTGCTGGGGAGTGAACCCTGGTCAGCCGCATACTTCCCAAGAGCCCTAGCCCTATTTCTCCAGGCTTTGAGCTGTCTCCTTTGCCTGTCACTGGATAATCATCTGCATTTGAAAAGACCTCCTGGGCTCATCAGGGAAGAACACAGAAGTTGGTGTCCTATCTTCAAATGTGCTCCAAACAAAAATATCTAATAATGTGTCAGTGGTGTTTTTAAACAATTTTCTTATGAAACAGATTTTTGTGTGACAGTTTTTGTTGTTGTTGACACATTTCTTATTACCAGTAAAGTCTTTGATCAGAAGTGATTTTTGTAACAGTATATTTCTTTGTAAGAGATTTCTTGACTTTTCTCATTTTTAGATTGAAAAGATATGAATGAATACCCTAAGAAAAGAAAAAGGAAGACGTTACATCCTTCTCGTTATTCAGGTCAGTGTTGAGTATTTTACAAGGGCCGGGGATTAATTGCCATGCACGTGTAGTCCCATGTATTCTCTCAGAAATGTTTGGAGGTTTCGTTTTTAACAAGTCACCTGTAAATAAGCTGTCTGTTTGTTCCTCATTGCCCACTAGGTGCCAGGCACACATCAGAACTCTGTATTTGTTATTTAATCCTTCATGATTTGTATTTAAAGCGAGGTATCTGAGGCATTTGTCAAGTTTGTGCTAAAGGCCTGATGTTCTATGGGGAGGAAATATTTTGTATCCTTGGGGAGAATCTTTCTCCTGTACGTTGTTTTCAGAAATGCCAGCTTTGGGGCTGGAGCGATAGCACAGCGGGTAGGGCATTTGCCTTGCATGCAGCCAACCCAGGTTCGATTCCCAGCATCCCATATGGTCCCCTGAGCACCGCCAGAAGTGCATGAGCCAGGAGTAACCCCTGTGCATTGCCGGGTGTGACCCAAAAAGCAAAAAAAAAAAAAAGAAAGAAAAAGAAAAGCCAGCTTTGGCGCATACCATCGTGTGTGGCCTCTTCTTTTGACATGAGGTACTCTGCATTCTGGAGGCGCCTTGGAGTGTTGTGATTCCTCTTCCTTTACTTTATGAACACTCTCCTTCTCTCCTTTCATTTTCTAAGTAAAACTATTTGACTTCTCTTTTTTGTCAATTTTTTTTTTTGATAGTGCAATTTTAGATTCTTTGAGGCTGGCTGTGCAAGGAAGTCTTTTGGTGGAGGGGGGCTTGCGTTTTGTTTGTTTATTTGGATCGTCATGAGATTCAGTTAAACAAAGGTACAGTTACAAAGTTGTTCCTGATTGGGTTTCAGTCATACAATGTTCTGACGCCCCTCTCTTCACCAGTGCAGTTTCCCACCACCACTCTCACCACCACCCCCAGTCCCCGACTCCACCACCACTCCCAGCCTGTCTCTGTGACAGCCCCACTACCCCAACCCCTACCCTTATCCCTCTCCCTCTCCTTCTCTTTTGGGCATTATGGTTTGCAATGCAGGCACTGAAAGGTTGCATGTATATCCTTCTACCGCCTTTCAGCGCTTAGTTCCTGTCCATAGTGATCCTTTCCAAGTATCATTGTCCTTGTGGTCCCTTGTCTGTCCTAATTTTATTCTCCACAGCTTGTGGCAAGTTTCCTACCATGACCTGGTCCTCTTGGCCGTTTCTATTGTCTTTGGGTGTTATTCTCATACTGTGGTTTGTTTTAATTTTTGGCAGGGGTGGGGGGTATCCTACAAATGAATGCAGTCTTTCTGTGTCTCTCCCTCTGACTCATTTCACTCTGCATGATAGTCTTCATGACTGTCCATCCATCCATCAATCCATCCCTGTAGAAGCAAATTTCATGACTTCATTTTTCCTAATGGCTGCATAGTATTCCATTGTGTAGGTGTATATACAATGTGTATCTATACACTGTACAAACCATAGTTTCTTTATCCAGTCATCTGTTCTCGGACACTCGGGTTGTTTCCAGAGTCCGGCAATTATGAATAGCGCTGCAGTGATCATAGGTATGCAGTTGGCTTTTCCGCTGGGTATTTTTGCCTCATTTGGGACACTGAGGCAAGCCTAGCGTCAGCCTGCATCGGGGCCACCTTGGTACTCGGGTTTGGAAGGAGGTCTTTTCTCTCACCATCCACACAGAAACAGATATTAGGACCTTAGGTCTTCACATGGCAACCCACCCAGCCTACGTATTCTTCAGATCAAAGGAAATGAAACTGAGTTTACAACTCCCCGTCCTCCCACCAAGGTTTAAATGGCTGCTTGATACCCCTCACTGGTCTTCAGGTGGTTTCCAATAAGTTATACTTTCTCGTCACTGACCTGCAGATCTGCCTGATAGTTAACTCAATATTCTTTACACTCACCACACGTTTTTATTTTGTGGGATTTAGACTCTAAGGCAGTGTTTTTTCGTGCTTCAAAGTTGACTTTTAAAAAAACTCAAGTCGGAACTGCGCTCATGCACTTCTGTGAGTTTTAAGTGAACCTTGTTGGCTGCTTCTGGTGAGACCATTGGCTGTCCCCTGTGAGCACCATTGGCTGCCCCTCGTGAACACCGTGGCCATCCAAGTGAACACCTCTGGCTGTGTCCCTGGTCAGCACTGTTGGCTGCCCCTAGCCACAGGTTCTGCATTCCCATCTTCAGCCAACAACAGATGCAGAAGTGTAGGTACTGGGGCCCACCAGGCCCTTGAGCAGCTGTAGATTTTGGTGTCTTCTGGAGCTGCTGAAATCAGTCCACACAAATACCAACCGTAACTTTAGTGACGTCTTGGGGGAGGGCTAACGCCTCTACTGTCTGTCCAAGGGGCAGTTATATTTTAAGTTGTATAACTTAAAATGTATGCAATTGTATAAAACTCAGTGCCAGTATCAAGTCTGCAAACAAGAGCTTTCAGAGTTGAGGGAAACAATGCTTGATCACAAATACTCTTAACAGTTTATGTTGTGGGGGGAAGGCCACCCTTCACTAAGTGTGTGTCAGTCGTGTCTGAAGTGTGCCCATTTTATTTCCTGCCCAGACTCTTCGGGAATAAGCAGATTTGCAGATGGATTCAATGGAATTTTTTCTGATCACTGTTACAGTGTCTGTTCCATAAGACAACCGGATTTAAAGTATTTTGACAACAGAGGTATGTCTAATATTTTTTTAGAGAATTTTTCCTAAGTTGCTTTTACATATTTCAATTTCTTGCTATTCTAAAATGTGTGTGAAAGGAATGGTTTGAGAATAGGCAGGTGTTTGAAAGTATTGTGAGGAAAAAAAGAAACAATTTTAATTGCTAGCATTATTTGACATAGAAATAAAAAGTGCGTTCTCCTCAGTCTTTCAGTTAACTCGGAATTGGTGGCAAAGCAGGAGTGGAAGGGGAGCGCCATAAGGAGAGGTCAGGCATAATGTTGGCTGCAGTTCTTTGGTTTAGCTCCGCCTTCAGTATGGCAGACTGACGGGTGGAAAGAAGAAAGAGTGAAGAATTTCGTTTTCATGATATTGCATCTTTTATTGACACTTATCCAGAGCATTGGGTACACGATAGCGATAGCACAGTGGGTAGGGTGTTCGCCTTACAAGCGGCCAACATGGCCGACCCGAGTTCGATTCCTCTGCCCCTCTCGGAGAGCCCGGCAAGCTACCAAGACTATTCGATATGCCAGACACAGTAACAACAAAGTCTCCAATGGAGACGTTACTGGGCCCGCTCGAGCAAATCGACGATCAACGGGAGGGCCTTTTACCTTACCTTTATAGACACCAAAACCCTGAGTTCCCTTGAGCTTCTGTAAACAGGTGTAGAAATACAAATTATTAAAGACCATGTTGAGTCAGGTATTAGCAAGAAGTTGTTTGTATAATATAGACAAATATATGCAGTAATACTGATATGTCTCGATGGGGATGATAGAGGATACCCACATTTTTATGCTGTTAGCCGAGAGGACATAAAAGAAAGAACCGTGAACATACTTAATTCTAGTAGCATTGAACATACCTAGATCTTTTATTTATTTATTTATTTATTTATTTATTTTAATTAGTGAAACACCATGAGGTACAGTTGTATATTTACAATTTTTTGTGCTTGGGTTTCGATTATACAATGATCAGATACCCATCCCTCCACCAGTGCCCATTTTCCACCACCATGGATAATATCCCTCCCACCCCCATCCCCCCATCCCCCCTGTCTCTGTGGCAGGGCAATCCCCTGTGTTCTCTCTCTCCTTTTGGGTGTTGTGGTCTGCAAAAGAGGCATTGAGTGGCAAACATGTTCAGTCCATAGTCTACTTTCGACATGCATCTCCCCTCCTGGGAGGATCCTCCTAACACCCTTTATTTGGTGCTCCCTTCTCTATCTGAACTGCCCTTTCCTCTAGGATACCCGGCTGGCCTCTAAGTTATGGAGTAATCCTCCTGGTGCTGATCTCAGCTATTCTTGGGTATTAATCTCATATTTTGTTACTTTATATCCCCCAGATGAATGCAATCTTTCTATGTCTATCCCTCTCTTTCTGACTCATTTCGCTTAGCATGATACTTTCCATATTGTACCACTTGTATGTAAATTTCATGACTTCATCTTTTCTAAGAGCTACATAGTACTCCATTGTGTAGATGTACCAAAGTTTCTTTAACCAGTCATCTGGCATTCAGGTTTCTTCCAGTTTCTGGCTATTGTAAAGAGTGCTGCAATGAACAAACAAGTGCAGATGTCACTTCGACTATACATTTTTGCCTCTCTGGGATATATTCCCAGGAGTGGTATTGCTGGGTCAAATGGGAGCTCAATTTCTAATTTTTTGAGAATCGTCCATACTGTTTTCCAGAAGGGCTGAACCAGTGGACATTCCCACCAACAGTGAAGGAGTGTCCCTTTCTCGCCACATCCACGCCAGCATCTGTTGCTTTTGTTCTTTTGAATGTGGGCCAGTCTCTGAGGTGTGAGATGGTATCTCATTGTGGTTTTGATCTGCATCTCCCTGATGATTAATGATGTAGAGCATTTTCTCATGTGCTTTTTTTCCATTCGGATTTCTTCTTTGAGAAAGTTTCTGTTCATTTCATTGCCCCATTTTTGGATGGGGTTGGATGTTTTCTTCTTGTGGAGTTTAACCAGTATTTTGTATATCCTGGATATCAACCCCTTGTCAGATGTGTATTCGGTGAATATCCTTTCCCATTCTGTAGACTGTCTTTGTATTTTGGTCACTGTTTCTTTGGAGGTGCAGAAGCTTCTTAGTTTAAGATAGTCCCATTTATCTATCTCTGTTTTCACTTGCTCGGCCAGTGGCGTGGCATCTTTGAAGATAGCATTAGCTTCAATGTCATGGAGGGTTTTGCCAACTTTATCTTCAATGTACCTTATGGTTTCTGGTCTGATGTTGAGGTCTTTAATCCATTTTGATCTTACTTTTGTACATGGTGTTAGGCAGAGTTCTGAGCCTATTTTTTTGCATGTAGCCATCCAGTGATGCCAACACAATTTATTAAAGAGGCTTTCCTTACTCCACTTCACATTACTTGCACCTTTATCAAAGATTAGATGATCATATGATTGAGGTGAGATGTCAGTGTATTCAACCCTGTTCCATTGGTCTGCAGTTCTGCCTTTGTTCCAGTACCATGCTGTTTTAATTATTACTGCTTTGAAACATACCTAGATCTTGACTCGTAATACTGTTCTCCAGATTTAAGAAATGAAAGTTTCTTGGAGGAATGCTGATTCTAGTCTTAGGTCAGAAAATAAATGGGATGAGTCTGGAACAACTAACAGTACTGGAAAATTGGTCCACACAAGTGTACTTATGCTGACGCACTCTCAGAGCATGCCAAAGGCGCACAGGGGAAATCTGGAGCAGCTCACGGTGCTGAAGTGTGCTCGCACACGCACGCGGGAACCATACCAGGGGAGCACAGAGGTCAGCAGGAAGAGCGCCAGTACTCAAAGCCGGACAGTTGGCAGAGAGAGGGGAGGATAGGACTGAATTGCAGCGCAAAGTGTAAATCTCTGCAGTCTTCACTGATGCTTGGATAGTTACGATGCTGGACTAAATGAGGAAGAGAAGACAGATTGATACAAAAGAATCCCAGATCCCTGTGCGGAGAGGTAAGACACTCTCGCCTTCCTTGCAGCTCGCCCTGTTTCCGTCCCCGCACCAGACTCAGTCTCCCCAGAGCATAGCCAGGAGTGACTTCTGGGCACAGCTGTTGTGACCCAAACACCATCCTTCCTCACCCCCCAAAAATACAGCTACTCCTTCCTCACAGTGGAGCCTGGTGTGTTCCCTCTGCCTGCATCACAGCCTGTGTTTTCTCTACTTTTTCTGACTCTGTACATTTTTCTAAATCTAGAAGCAGTGGATCATGGGATCATGGGTCAGGGCCGGGACCCAGTAGTAGAGCAGCGCGTAACCCTTGGCATCGCAAGAGAAAAAAGGAAAGATTATCCCCCTTTTCTTAAGGATTAGGGATAAGACAAAAGCCAAAAGTACAAAAGTGAAGGTACCTTTATGGTGAAGAACCCTTATAAATACCACCTCAGCCAGGTCATCAGTGTCACCATTAGCAAACAGATCACATTTTTAGTAGGCCACCTTCATATACAGATGGCAGTTTGTGTCTCTGGTCTGCCTTTCAGTAGCCCATCATCCTGGTCTCATTGTGGGAAAAAACTATGAATTTCAGTAGAGGGCATCTTGCATGTAGCACTTTACAAATCTGTCCTGGCCGTGAAAAACAAAGACAGTCTGAGAAACTGTCCCATCGTAAGAAATTGCTGCAGCTTCCACCTAACGACTGTGATTTGGCATCCAAGATGCAATCCTGGGAAGGGAAATAAACCGTTAGATAGAAACTAAGGCAATCTGGGTATGGACTTTTGTTATTAACTTACTCAACATTGGTTATTAATTGTAACAAATGTACCATACTGATGTAGCACTGTTCATGGATTTGCTCAAGCAGGCCCAGTAACGTCTCCATTGTGAGACTTGTTGTCACTGTCTTTGGCATATAGAATATGTCACAGGGAGCTTGCCAGGCTCTGCCAGGCAGGTGAGATACTCATGGTAGCTTGCCAGGCTCTCCGAGAGGGGCGGAGGAATCTGAACCCGGCTTGGCTGGGCTGGCTGCGTGCAAGGCAAGTGCTCTACCGCTGTGCTATCGCTCCAGCCCATACTGATGAGAGATGTTAATGGTGAAAAAGCTGAATTCAGGCTAAATTAGAATAGTGTTTCAGCATTTTCTGTAAACCCAACACCATGCTAAAGTGTGTTGAAAACAATCATATTGTGATGATCAAGCCCCATTTTCCTACTAACCTGTATTTCAACTTCCACAATGTTAATTTTTAAATATTGGGACCACATAGTACTGATACAGGCTAATTCAAACTTAAAATTTCTAAATATGGGACTCAGAGGTAGCTGGAAGCATTACTTTGCGTGTGTGAGGCGTGGGTTTGATGCCTGCATGGCACGGTCCCCTCAGCACCACCAGGTGTGACCCCCAAATCCAAAAATCAATAAAATTTTTAATTAATTTTAAAAAGTACTCTGGACCGGGGCTGGAGAGGTAGCACAGAGGGCAGAGCATTTGCCTTGCATGCAGCCGACCCAGGTTCGATTCCCAGCTTTCCATATGGTCCCCTGAGCACTGCCAGGAGTAACTCCTGAGTGCAGAGCCAGGAGTAACCCCTGTGCATCACCGGGTGTGACCCAAAAAGAAAAATACTCTGGACCAAAGAGCTTATGGAAATAAAAGAAAGTGCCTGTTCAAGCAGGTGTTTCTGTTTTTGTAGAACACAGAAAATCTCTTTCTAGCTAAGATTTCTAAGTTCTAAGTAAGATTTCTAACTAAGATTTCTTAGTTCCTGTTGAAATTCAAAAGTTTATTCGGAACATTTTGTGCAGTCTTAATGTTTAATGTAAATATTTTTCCAAATCTCTTACTACAGATGATGATTCTGATACTGAAACATGCAATGAGTTGCCAAAATTTACAGATGGAATAAAGTTCCGAAGTCAGCCTCAGAGCTGCCTGCTGCCCGGCCCTGTGCTCAGAGGCCTGGAGCACGCCGCCTTCTCTGCAGGTGGGGAGGCTTCGCTCGGAGGCTCTGCATGTCTTGTCATTTATCTGTGAAAAAATGACCACTAAATAATCTTCTTTTTGCCAGTTATCGTATAGTTGGTCAGTAGGGACCAGAGAGTTAGTCCAGGACTTCGGGCAGTGGCACCCGGTCTGGATTCAGATCCCTGCCAGCACGTGCCCCAAGCAGCACTGAGGGTGACTCGAGTGTGGCCCAGAAGATTTTAAAAATACAACCTTTAAAATATATATACGTATACATAAAATATACGTACATAATATATATACACATTTAAAAGTATATACAGGGGCTGGAGCGATAGTACAGTGGGTAGGGCTTTTGCCTTGCACACAGCCGACCCGGGTTCGATTCCCAGCATCCCAGATGGTCCCCTGAGCACCGCCAGGGGTAATTCCTGAGTGCAGAGCCAGGAGTAACCCCTGTGCATCACCAGGTGTGACCCCCAAAAAAGCAAAAAATATATATATATGTGTGTGTGTGTGTATACACACACACACACACACACACAGGAATGGTGATGTTTATTTCATTTTTCAGAAAAATCTGCCGATATTGAAATTTGTGACGAAGAGTGTGACTCGCCCGAGTCCGTCACCCAGCACACGCAGGAGGAGAGCCCCATAGAAGTCCACACTGCTGAGGATGTTCCGATTGCCGCGGAAGTGCATGCGATTTCGGAAGATTATGACCTAGAGACAGAAAACAATTCTTCGGAGAGTCTCCAAGACCAAACCGACGAGGAGCCCCCAGCTAAACTTTGCAAAGTTCTTGACAAGAACCAGGCTTTGAACGTGACTGCCCAGCAGAAATGGCCTTTACTGAGAGCCAATAGCAGCGGCCTCTACAAGTGCGAGCTCTGCGACTTCAATAGCAAGTATTTTTCTGACTTGAAGCAGCACATGATCCTGAAACACAAGCGCACCGATTCGAATATGTGTCGTGTGTGCAAGGAAAGCTTCTCTACCAACATGCTCCTGATCGAACATGCCAAGCTCCACGAAGAGGATCCCTACATTTGTAAATACTGTGACTACAAGACGGTGATCTTTGAGAACCTCAGCCAGCACATCGCAGACACGCACTTCAGTGACCACCTCTACTGGTGCGAGCAGTGCGATGTGCAGTTCTCCTCGAGCAGCGAGCTGTACCTGCACTTCCAGGAGCACAGCTGCGATGAGCAGTACCTGTGTCAGTTCTGTGAGCATGAGACGAATGACCCAGAAGACTTGCATAGCCACGTGGTAAATGAGCACGCGTGTAAGTTAATCGAGCTGAGCGACAAGTATAACAATGGAGAGCATGGGCAGTACAGCCTCTTGAGCAAAATCACCTTTGACAAATGTAAAAACTTCTTTGTATGCCAGGTGTGTGGTTTTCGGAGTCGGCTTCATACAAATGTCAACAGGCATGTTGCCATTGAACATACCAAAATTTTCCCTCACGTGTGTGACGACTGCGGCAAAGGGTTTTCAAGTATGCTGGAGTATTGCAAACACCTAAATTCACATTTGTCCGAAGGGATTTATTTATGCCAATACTGTGAATATTCAACGGGACAGATTGAAGATCTTAAAATTCATCTAGATTTCAAGCATTCGACTGACTTACCTCATAAGTGTAGTGACTGCTTGATGAGGTTTGGAAATGAAAGGGAATTAATAAGCCACTTGCCGGTCCATGAGATGACTTGATCTCTTTGGCTTTCATGATATTAATGTAAAATAGTAAGTCGTGCTTTTTTGAGATGTTAAAATGGGCGGTCTTTACCTCCACTTATGAGAATTGTCTTGCATAGGCAATAAGATTATTTCTTTTTAATCGTCCTGTTTTTTTCGCATTGTTAAATTTTTTGGTATATAGTTGTATTCAAAGCGTGGTATTTTCAGTGCATGTTATTTTACAGTTTTAACCACTCTTGGTGACTATCATCCTGTTTCTTGCGTGTTCGCTGATTCCATGAATTGATAAGAAACAGGTGTACTAAAGAAACTAGACTGCAGTTTTCCGTCCGTTACCATAGGTGCTATGAGTTTTTTTCTTTATACTTGAGAGAAGCTCAGTTGTTTGTGTTTGATGTCATTAAAGTATTCTACCGCCACAACCTAACCGCAACGGATTATACTTGGAGTCCGCTGATGATCCCATGAATAACCCAGACCTGCCTTTATTTTTGATGTAGGCACTGTGAATCACAGTTACCCATGGTCATTATTTTTATTATTATTTCAGGCATACAGTGTTTCCATGCAGTCCCTTTGCCAGTGGCCACTTCCCGCACCAGCGCTCGCGCCCCATTTGCCTCCTGCCCACCGGTCTGCCTCTTTGAGAGGCGCGTTTTTATGACTTTTGGCACTCTGGTTTATGGGACTGTTGCCGACAGTCATGTGTAACTCGACTGCCTGTCAACTGCCCTTCCTCCTCCCAGTTAAATTCTCTCCTCCAGAGAGATCATTTTGTATTGGTCTTTCTCCTCTACCTTGACTCAGCATGACACTCTCCATATCCATCCATGCAGCAGCCAGTTACGTGATTTTTTTGCGTATCTTTTATGGCCGAGTCATCCCATACTGTCAGACCCTTCATTGGCCATCAGTAATTTACCAGGACAATCAGGAAACATTTTAAATGTGATTTTTTAAATAACACTGTGAGATCATTGTCACAGTGGGAAGCAAACGTTTTCCTTGCATATCTGTTATTGTTCTTTTAGTTTTTTAGTTTTGGGCTGCACCAATGATGTTCAGGGGCCATCCTTAGGTCTCTGCTCAGGAGTGACCCCTGGCGATGCTTCAAGAACCACATACAGTGCTGGGGTTCAAACCAGGGTTGGCTGCATTGCAAGGGAAGTGGCTTAGCCCCTGTGTGCCTTAACCCTGTGCTGTCTTTTCAGCTCCCCAGAAGATTGGTTTTTGAGTTCTCACTTTATTTTAGCCCCTGTATCTGTATTAAATAATGTAAAGATGCTTCCAGTAGTACAGCGGGAGAAGTAGTTCAGCAGGAATGGTGTTTGCCTTGAATGCAACCAACCAGGGTTTGATCTCCAGCATTCCATAATGTTCCCTGAGCCCTGCCAGGAGTGATCCCTGTGCACAGAGTCAGGAGTCAGCCCTGAGCATTGCTAGGTGTGGCCAAAAAAAAAAAAAACCAACAAAAAGATGGACTTAGGAAAGAACTGGTAAGAGGGTGGCAAGACAATTAAAGCAACATTCCAAGTTTATGACCTTCTGACATTTTATTTATACTACTGTAATTGCAGGTAAGCCCAAATTTCTGATGTCATCATTTGAGAGAAAATGCATTATTAATTAAAAATTAGGAAGATCTGGGAAATATGGGTTGCTGGAATAATCTATAAATTTTTATAATTCAGCTGATGTCAAAACAAATTACTATATTACTATGCTAGCCTAAACAACAAATTTACTGGCTCACAGTTCTAGAAGCTAGAAGTTTAAAATAGAAATGTTGCGCATAACTTGTTCCTTCTGAGAGCTGTGAAGGAAGAGTCTGTTCTAGGCTTCCTTGGCTTGTAAGTGGCCGTCTTCATGTTCAGCTGATCTTCCTGTTTACATTGGTCCCCAGTAGTCCACCTTTGACCATTGATGTGCGACAGCAGCAGATCGCTTCCCGTGGTTTGTGAGGCCCTGGATTAGGCACAACCCCTGGGGGTAGGGGAGAACAAAACACCCTTTTTATAAGGACACTAGTAGTACTGGAATAGGTCTTACCCTGATGACTTCATCTTAACTTCAGCTTAACTGTCCATCCTCTCAGCAATCATCTTCTGACCTACTGGAGATCTGCACTTCAGATTGTGAGTTGGGGGAGAGACACAACAACCACAATTCCAAATAGTAGCTTCTGAAATAGTATCAAGAAGGTGAAATTCTGCTGACCTCAAATCTAATAAATATTGCAGCTGGCAGTATTCAAGTATAGTGATATGGTTGAAGAGGCTGAATTATGACCTGTGGTTTAAGTCTGGTTCGATCTCCCAATCTCCCAACACCACCTGTGTCTCCCTCTCCCCCCACCCCAAACCCCTGTTTCCCAGCACCACTAGGCACAACCCCCATGCGTGGAGCCAGGTGTAGCCCTGAGCATCCAAAGGAAAAGAGCCATGGACGGCCAGTGCTGTACTTCAATGGTAGAACGTTTGCCTTACCTGTGTGAGGCCCTGAATTCCAGCCCTGGCACCACTGAAAAATGGGCATTTTTGTCTACTTTGAGTATGAAGGCAGCAACAGGCGTTTAAAAACCTAATCATTTGAGCTCTACCACGTGCTTCAAGCACACGACTCTCCCATGTGACTGCAACACTCCATGTAGGGACTGTGACACAATCTTTCTTTGAAGACATCATAGATTAAAATGGAGAAGAACCTTAGAGACCATAAGGTCAGGGAGATAGCATTTGCCTTGCACAGAGCAAACCCCGGCACCCCACGGAGCAAGGAGTGTTCCCTGGGCACAGCTGAGCGTGGCCCCAATTCCCGCCCCTCTCCCCCCAAAATAAAACTAAATTTCTGGGGGGAGACATTTGATATATAAAGAAATTTGTTTTGTTTTGTTTTCTGAGTTTCTTGTAATGAAAGCAAGTTATTATTAGAACAAGGTCACAAAACCAGTGGTACAGACAGGAATGGAATCCAAGCTATTTGGCTCTTGGACTAGAGATGTTTCCATTTCAGGATGTTACATAAAATCTCAGCTTTGTCCTTGGTGCCCTTCTTCCTGACTTTACCTCATCATTCAGCTACCTTCCAGTTGTTTTTGTGCTTTGATACTGAGCCAGTTCCAGGAATTTGATTTCCAGGAAATAAACTTTAAATAAGTGCTCTTTAATTTTGTGCCCCCCCCCCCCCCCCCCCGTAATTTACAGCTTTATCTTTTTAGAATCTTTTTAGAACCATATGAACTTGTACTTCTTGGTGAATTTATGGCAAAGGCTGCATCCCACTGACACTGACAATTTGTCCAATACATTGACGTGGCTTTCACAAGTCTGCAACTGATCATAACTTGTTGAAGTAGCTGGTCTTTCTCCCTCACCCCTACACCGCCCTTTTTTTAGTTCAACTTCTTGGCATTAGTAAACATACCTAGAAAGTGTTTTGCTAAATACTTTTGGATTTTTAACCCCTTCCACAGGAAGGCATTTCCACTCTGTTCTTTTTCAACTTAAACTGATAGTGATGTGTATTGGCCCTGCACTAGAATTCTTGGCAGCCGTAATGCATTCTTTTGTCTTTTTTAATCTCACTAACCAGGCAATGAGATTCCTTTTGAAATTTTGAAAGTATTTCCTTTGTACTCCAAAATTGGAAAATTAGACTCTCTCTCTCTCTCTCTCTCTCTCTCTCTCTGTCCCTCCCTCCCTCCCTCCCTCCCTCCCTCCCTCCCTCTCTCCCTCCTTCCCTCCCTTCTCTAAATAAAATAAAAGAACAATTGAAAATGATCCTATATGCTAAAGCCTCTCATCTTTCTGCATGTGGCTGGCCCGGGGTCAGTCCCTGGCACCACATGTGGTCCCGCAAGCACTGCCAGGAGTGACCCTTGAGTGTCACTGGATATGACCCTAAAACAACCACAAAAAAGAATCAGCTATTAATTCTGACAGAGAAGTATATTTGATTAGACTGACCCTACATAATGGTCTCTTCCCTATAAATTAAAAATAAAATTTTGAGATACATATTTCTTGGCCTTTCACTTTCGGTTCCAATGAGTGCAACAATAAATCCACACATGGGAAGTTTTATTCATGGCATTGAGCTAATGTTATGTATACTCATGTTGGTTTAACCTTTCATAAATTAAGACATTCCAGGGCCAGACACAGCTCAGTGGGCCGAGTTTGCATGAAGGAGTCCCAGCGGGCTGAGTCTGCATGAAAGAGTTCCAGCGTATAGATGGATACATTGCACTGTGAGCTCCCCCAAGCACAGAACCAGGAGTTCTGCTGGATGCGCTTCAGAAACCACTGAGAAGGGAGGAAGGGGAAGATGAAAAAGAAAAGTAATTCAAACCTAAGAGAAACTTTCATCTGAGTTGTAGAACAATTTCACAAACCTAAAAGCCATTTGTAATTTACATGTTATCTGAAGTTCTATGTTCAGTTTTTTGGTTTGGTTTGGCTTTTGGTCCACACCCAGCAGAACTCAGTCTACTGCAGCTGCTTTCTGAGTGACCCCACTATGCCGTTGGTGAAACCCAGCCTTCCTCAGGCTAAACACCATCTTCAAACTCTCCCCTACAGCCCAGAGTGGTGGTGGTGTAGCTGTAGAGTATGTGTGTGTGTGGGGGGGGGGGGGGGCTGTTTGGGGCCACATTCTGTGCTCAGAGTTTATTCCTGGCTCTGTGCTCAGGGATCACTCCTGGTGAGGCTCAGAGAACCTTAATGGGTGCCGGGGGTGAACCTTAGTTGACTGTGTTCAAGGCCCTGCTCACTGTGCTACCCAACCCTGGTGGTTGGTGGTTTTTTTTTTGTTTGTTTTTTTTTTTTTATTGAGCCTAGCTTGTTCAAACACAAGTGGTGAAGAGCTCATCTTTCCAGGGAATTAAAAGAAAGGTAGGCTTACCAGAGAATATTATTTTGCTACTTTGGAGATAATGGCTTCAATATTTTCTGATTTGGGCCCCTGTGATCAGTTCTTAAGTGAAAAATGGAATATTTGGGACTGGAGAGAAGGTACAGGGGTTCAGCTACTTGCCTTGCACACAGACAACTCTGGTGCTGCCCCAAAACCAAAGTCGATGAACAATGGGAGGACAGTGCTACAGACAGTGCTACAGTGATGGCAATCTAGCAAACACGAAACTGATGTCAGCAGGTAGACAGGGATAGGCCCTCGGCAATGAAACTTAGGTCAACAAAACTTCTGGGAAGGAAAATTTTGAGACTGATCCACCCTGACAAGACCTTCAGTAGACCCAGAGGAGATTGTACCTCTTCCCATGAAGTTTCTCTCCTCAAAAATCCTTGGACCTCTCCTTAAATCTGATTAACTTTAGTGATTCAGCCCCCAGAAGACTCCAGAACTTCAGGATCACGACAACCCTCGAGAGCCTATAAAAGCCACCCTGAACAAAGGAAGGGCGCACATATGCTGCCAGAGCCCGTGTGCTGCTTTGCGCCCATGTGGCTGAGCACATGCGGTGCCTGAGCACAGATGTCTCCCCTCATGAGATGTGTAATTTTATGCTTTCCTATCTAATGCTGGGTTGTGTGTGTGTGTGGGGGGGGGGGGGGCTCTCTCCGCCCTTGGAGAAGCCCACAGTCTCTCTTGAGCATGTTACTCTTACTCTCCACTCTCTCCCACTTCTTTTCCTCCTTCCTTTCGAACACCCTCCAAATAAAATCTGTTTTACGTCACTGCTTGTCAACTCCTAATTCTTTTCTGCGAGTAAGACAACTAACCCAGTAACCCTGGGTCTCAGGTGGCAGAGACGGATCGGGAGAAAGTGACTTGTCTTTCTCCTCCCGACTCATGTGAGCCACCCGTGGGGTCCACCTACATCAAAATTATGCTAGTATGTTTCCTTTTATTTTCATTTTCTGTTGTTAGTATTCATCTAAAACATATAATAATGACTATACACAATTCATCCTTTTCATGTTCTACCATTTGTTTCTTTTTCTCTTGGGGAGATTGTGCTACACCCACACTGTTCAGAGCTTACTCCTGGTGGGGCTTGGGAGACCATCGATGGTATTGGGATAGAACTGGGGCTGGCAGCTTCCAAGACAAGCATCTTTTAGACTACCTCTCTGGCCATTGTTTTGCTCTGAGGTCACACCTGCTGGTGCTTTGGGGACTACTTTTGGCTCAATGTTCAGGAGACCATATTTTGCATGTTTTGCAATGCAGGAGGGATCAAACTCCTTCAGACCTTTGAGTCCTCTCCCCAGCTCTAAACTTTATATTTGATTGTACATAGCTAAATATCTCTCAGTATTTTTATTTTCTTAGGACTTGTTGGGTCGACTAGGACTTCATATTACAAATTTAAACCATTCTGCAAAACATCCTCTTATTTGTTGGGACTGGAATGATAGCACAGTGGGTAGGGTATTTGCCTTGAACCGATCCGGTTTTAATTCCCAGCATCCCATATGGTCCCCTGAGCACCTACAGGAGTAATTCTTGAGTACAAAGGCAGGAGTAACCCCTGAGCATCACTGGGTGTGAGCCAAAAAGAAAAAAAAAATTCTTTTATTTGTGGATGGTGAGTTTCAGGTATGTATTCGAACTCACTTGGCATAGTATCCGGGGGGCTTGTAGCTCAGCAACAATGCACAAGCCTTGTAGGCATGACAGTGGGTTCAGTCTGAAGAACCGCAGCCCTCCACTCCATGCCCCTGCACCCCCCCACACAACACACACACACACACACACACACACACACACACACACACACACAGAAACAAAACCAAAGCAAGAGGAACCTCTTGGTTTAAATTGATGTGTTTAATTTTAAAAAGTAATCTAGTGGAAATTAAATACACAGTAGAAAGAAGATTTCTGGGAAAGTTTCGTGATTTGCATCTCCACCCAGTTGTTGACTTTAATATTTAAAGACTGCCTGCGTGGGCCTGATCCAGTTAATTAAAAGACGTTAAGAGCAGAACTGAGGTTCCCTAGGAAGGAATTCTGCCAGGGGGATGCAGTGTCAGCTTCAGTCCAAGAATTCCTGCCCTGCCCTTTTCTGGCTTGCCTTTGTCCTAATGGTTTTGCTCTACTTTTTGGATTTGCCTAGCCAGCCCCCGCAAGCACATAAGTCAGTCCATCACAATAAATTCCTTGCCCTTGCGTGGAGGGTGGATAGGATGGGCAAGCAATATTGACAGTATTAACTACTGAAGTGTTCAGAGATAGGCAGCAGGGTCCCTGGGCTTGTCGGGGTGAGGTGTAACCCGGAGGCGCTGAGCACCGTGGGGTCTGAGCCATACATTCAAGGGCCCAGCTGGCTGACTTTCACAAGTAGGGTGTCTTGAACTCCTCTCTGAGCACTGCTTTAATGCTCCTACCCAAGTAATAAAAAATATATCCATTTGTTTTATTTGGGGACCATATCCAGCGGTGCTCAGGAGTTACTCCTGGCTCTGCAGCAGGAATTATTCCTGGTAGTGCCTGGGGACCATACAGAATGTCAGGGATAGAACCTGGGTCAGCTGTGTGCAAGGCAAGTGCACGCTTGCACGCTGCTCTATCTCTCCAGCCACAGTCGGTACATATTTGAAACAATATTTTTGAATGGCTGAAATGGTTTTAAAGAGGGAAAATGGAGACCCACCTCCTCTTCGCAGACCTTTTGCTTGCCCTTGGCATCCCCAGGGCCTTTTGGGAACCAGAATCTAGTTCCTTTCCCTTCCTGCTGCGTCCCAGCAGCCTTCACACTCGCTCTCCACCATCTCTGGAGGCTCATGTCCACACAGTCGCATAAATAACAACTCTCCTCATCACACCCACACTGCTCACGCTTATACCTCCTGTCACCGGGTGGACACAGGCAACACCCAGCCTAACCCCTCATCTCGGCGGGGTACAACAAACATAATGGAAAAGGTGCAGAGGAGCCCACTGAGCTCAACGGAGGCTCTACAAGCTCAACATGTTCTACCAGTACCAACCTGTCCTGTAAACGCGCAGAGAATGACCTCATAGACTCCGTGCTCAGGATGTTTAATGAGCTCAAAGAAACGAGAGCACGTAGTCAGCAAAGCACAGGAGAGCATGAGAGTGGAAATGAGAAAACCACTATCTGATGTGACAGAAATAAAGAAGAGGATGGTCGGTGATATTAAAAACTCACTAGAAAATCGAGCTTCAGAATAGCAGCAGCTGAGGAAAAATTGAAGGAGCGCCACCATCAGATGCTAGCAACCTACAGAGGACTAAGAAGAGAGAACACGTTCTAAAATGAACAGCACTGTAGGATGAGTTGAAGAGGAACAATGTAAGGGTTATCAGAGTCTCTAAAGAAGAGGATGGTGAGTTTTAGATTTCCTGGAGCTGAGGAGTGCAGGCATCAAGATCCAAGAAGCCCAAAGGGTCCTGATAAAAACAAACCCAAGCAGAAAAACTCCAGGGAACAAAATCAGAATGACAGAAGTCAAAAACCAGTGAATAGTGAAAGCAGTAAGATCAAAAAGGAACTGACATACAAAGAAAAACTCAGAAAATTCACAGCAGATCTATCTGCAAAAAAATGAACTCTCTGTCTAATGCCAGGCACAAAAGTCAGATCAAAGTGGATTAAAGACCTCAATATCAGGCATGAATCCATAAGGTACATAGAGGAAAATGTAGGCAGAACTCTCCACGACATTGAAGCTAAAAACATCTTTAAGGATGAAACAGCACTGACCATGCAAGTGGAAGCAAACATAAACAAATGGGACTACATCAAACTAAGAAGCTTCTGCACTTCAAAAGAAATAGTGACCAAAATACAGACGGAGCCTACAGAATGGGAAAGAATATTTACCCAATACACATCTGATAGGGGATTAATATCCAGGATATACGAGACACTAGTAGAAATGTACAAGAAAAAACCTCCAACCCCATAAAAAAATGGGGAGAAGAAATGAACAGAAATTTCCTCAAAAAAAAAAAAATACAAATGGCCAAAAGGCACATGAAAAAATGCTCCACATCGCTAGCCATCAGGGAGATGCAAATCAAAACAACAATGAGATATCATCTCACACCACAGAGACTGGCACACATTTGAAAGAACAAAAGCAACCTGTGCTGGCATGGATGTGGGGGAAAAGGGACACTTTTTCACTGTTGGTGGGAATGCCCACTAGTCCAGTCTTTCTGGAAAACAATATGGACAGTCCTTCAAAAACTAGAAATTGAGTTTCCATATGACCCCGCAATACCACTTCTGAGAATATATCCCCAGGATGCAAAAAAGCACAGTAGAAATGACATCTGTGCCTATAAGTCCATTGCAGCACTGTTCAATAGCCAAAATCTGGAAACAACCCAAGTGCCCTAGAACAAATGACTGGTTAAAGAAACTTTGCTACATCTACACAATGGAATACTATGCAGCTGTCAGGAGAGATGAAGTCATGACTTTGCTTATAAATGGATAGACATGGAGAGTATCATGCTAAGTGAAATTAAGTCAGAAAGAAAGGAACAGACATAGAAGTACTGCACTCATTTGTGGAGTATAAAACAACATAACATGAGGCTGATACCTAAGGATAGTAGATACACGGGACAGGAAGATTGCTCCATAGCTGGAAGCCTGCCTCATGAGCAAAGTGGAGAAGGCAGCTAGAGTAGAGAAGGGATCACTAAGAAAAAGATTGCTGGAGGAATCAGTCGGGATGGGAGATGTGTGCAGAAAATAGATAAAGGACCAAACATGATAATCTCTCAGGGTCTGTATTGCAAACCACAATGTCCAAAAGTAGAGAGATTATGGGGAATCATATCTGCCAACTATCGCCTGATCTGCCTATTGTCTGTCATCTACAAGTTGTTCACTTGAGTCATCCTAAATAGGATTGGCAGAACACTAGATGAAGGACAACCATGTGAGCAAGCCAGGTTCCGCAAAGGATTCAGCACCAGCGACCATATCCACACGATAACCAAGCTCATTGAGGTTTCTTGGGAGTTCAAGATGCTGCTCTGTCTTTCATTGATTTAAAGAAGGCCTTTGATTCTGTTAAGACGGAAGTGGTCATTGAAGCCCTAGCCAATCAGGGCATACAAACTCAATACATCAAGATCCTCCGTGAGCTGTATTATGGATTCACTACCAGGATCTCACCATTCTACAAAGAAGTAATCATTGATGTCGAGAGGGGTTTGGCAGGGTGATACCATTTCACCGAAACTCTTCAGTGCCACCCTCGAGAACGTCATGCGACGACTGGAATGGGAAGGAATGGGAGTGAAGATAGATGGTCGGCAACTACACCACCTCCACTTTGCTGATGACATTGTTTTAATAACACCAAACATCAGCCAAGCGGCACAAATGCTGGCTGATTTCGACCGTGAGTGTGAAAAGGTCGGTCTACAGCTGAATCTTACGAAGACAATTTTTATGAGAATCAGCCTCGTTCCTGATGCCCCATTCGCTCTCAATGGAACGACCATCTCCGAATGCAACAGCTATGTGTACCTAGATCGAGAAGTCAACATGACAAATGACCTGGCACCCGAGCTGCGCAGGAGGAAGAGAGCGGCTTGGAACGCCTTCAAGAGCATCGAAGAAATAGCTAAGAGGACGAAGAACCTCCGGCTCCGGGCACATCTCTTTGATTCCACTGTTCTTCCTGCATTAACATATACCTCAGAGACCTCAGAGACCTGGGCCCTATGCAAGCAGGATGAGAATGCTATTTGGGTCTCCCAAAGAGGAACTGAAAGAGCTATGCTTGGAATATCACGTTTCACTCAAATGAGAGAAAGAATCCGGAGTTCCGACCTCCATCGATGATCAAGAATCAGGGACGCTGTCTCGTTTGCCAAGGCATCAAAAATCAGATGGACTGGTCACATAATGAGATTTAAAGACGACCGCTGGACTAGAGCTGTTACAGACTGGATTCCACGGGATGTCAAAAGACCGCGTGGCCGCCCACCTACCAGATGGTTAGACTTCTTCATCAAGATCATGAACGATCGGTTTGAGGCTCTTCGTGTTCCTAGAGCGAACAGACGCCATTGGGCTACACTAGCATGCGACAGGGACAAATGGAGACGTTACTGGCGCCCGCTGGAGCAAATCCACGATTAATGGGAAGTCAAGTGATCATATCTGCCATGGAGATAGAGGGAGGGTGGAAAGAGGGGTTATACCGGGGATATTGGTAGTGGGGAATGTGCACTGCTGGAGGGATGGGTATTTGATCATTGTGTGATTGTAACCCAAACATGAAAGCTTATAACTATCTCACAGTGATTCAATAAAATAAAAAAAATTCACAGCAGATCTATTAGATTATGAACCAGAAGGGAATGGAAGGATATAATAATTTTTAAAAACAAAAAAAACTAAGACAAGTCCATCCAGTTAGAGTATCATTTAGATTTGAAGGAACAAAATAGTACTGAGGGACAGATGAAAGCTAATGGAATTTAGAGCCTTGAAACTAGTTTTGGATGAGGTGTTAAAGTTTTTTTTTTTAAAGATAAGGCAAATTTTTCACTCATGGCTCTTATGGTTGCTCTCTACTAGATTAGAATGGTCTGTTTAGGGGCTGGAGCCAAAGCACAGTGGGTGGGTGTTTGCTCTGCAAGCAGCTGACCTGGGTTGATGCCCAGCAACCCACATGGTACCTCAAGCACTTCAAGCACCTCCAGGAGTGTCCCCTGAGTGCAGACCAGGAGTAAGCCTTGAGCATTACTAGGTGTTTTCCCCAAACAAGACAGAGCAGAGAGGGTTGGGGATGGTCTGTTTATTCTTACCTTGCTGAGGTGTTTTATACTTTTTCAGTAATTAAATTAGTGTTTCATATACTGTTTTATGACACATTTTCTATATCCAGGTGATTTTTAAAAACATCAATAGAGATTCTCATTGTGATCTTTTATTTTATTGCAGAATCTTAAGCATTATCCATAATTTAGCATTTTCTAACATAACACCAATATTCCCTTTTTAGAATATAATACACTTTTGTACTTTTATAGGCCTATTAATATTCTTCCTTAAAATCTTCTAAATTCCTCCCACTTTTACTGAATTGTACATTTGTAGGATTTATTTATTTAATGTAAATTAGAAAATGTATCAACATAGAATTATACAATTAATTTTTAAATGTATGTACCTGTCAAAAGATACAGTTTAAAATATTTTATCTACTCATTGATGCATAATTTTGTAAAATTTCAGTTTGCTTTATTCATCTATATGTGTAGGTGTCACTACCTTCAGAATAAATTTTTTAAAAATATAAAGAAAAATAGAAAATTAAGAAATTTCAGGGTCAGAGGTCAAAGAGATATTACAGTGGGTAGAATGCGTGCCTTGATGTGGCCAGTCTAGGTATCGTCCCTGACATCCTGTATGATCCCGAGCATTACCAGGAGTAATTCCTGAGTACAGAGCCAGGACTAACCCCTGACCATTCCTGAGTGTGACCCTAAAACACACAAATAAAAAATTTCAGGGCCAGAGAGAAAGCTCAAGGGACCAAGTGCATACTTTGCATGCAAGCAGCCTGAATTGGATTCCCAGAACCCATGGTCCCCTTACCAATCCTGGAAGTGACCCTGAGCAGAGAGTTGGAAGAAGCTCCAGAGACTATAGGTGTGGGCCCCCAAAGAAAAATAAGCCAAAAAAAATTTCTTCCCTTTCACTTGCTTTGTTTTTCATTTGGCACAAGGGCACCCTATGGTACTTGAACTACTTCTGGCTGTGATGGTTGGGATACCATGTGGTACTGGAGATAAGATATGGGCCTACTGCGTGCAAAGCATGCTCTCCAGTCTGTTGGGCTATGTATAATTATGACCCAGACATTTTTTTTTTTTTTTGGCTACACCCAGCTGTGCTTATTCCTGGTGCATTACTCAGGCATTACTCCTGGCAGTGCTTGGAGTACATGCACTGCTGGGAATGGAATCAGTGTTGGCTGCAGGCAAGGCAAGTGCCTTACCTCCTGTACTACATCTCTTGCCCTTAAAAAACTGCAATTCCTAAGTTAGTCACGTCATCGTCACTGTCCTCCCATTGTTCATCGATTAGCTCCAGTGGGCCCAGTAACGTCTCCATCATGAGACTGGTTACTGTGTTTGGCATATTGAATACGTCACAGGTAGCCTGCCAGGCTTTGCCGTACTGGCGAGATACTCTCAGTAGCTTGCCCGGCTTTCCGAGAGGGGCGGAAGAACTGAACCCGGCTCGGGTGGGCTGGCTGCGTGCAAGCCAAACGCCTTAAAAAGCACTGGATAGAATTTCTCTACAATGTAGTACAATGGTTTTCAACTGCCACGTCGCAGACCAGTGCCGGTCTGCAGATGTAGAAAGTTTAAATACCATTGGTTTCCATCTTGGTTATAAGTGCTGGTTTTAAGTGCTGGATTGTAAGCAGGCCAGGTGCTGGTCTGTAGGTCTAAGGAGGTTGGATAGTGCGTAAAGCAATCAAAGGTATTTTCTTTTACTTCTTCTTCTTGGTTTTGGGGTCATATCTGGCAGTGTTTAAGGCTTTCTCCTGCTCAGAGATCTCTCCTGCTGCTGCTCAGGGGGCAATGCTGTACTATTTCTCCAGTCCTCAAAACAAACTTTTAAAATGTACACCCAGTCATATTAATTCCCAGATGTAGAGACTCTGCACCTAGAGTAAGACTCAAACTTCGGATCTTAGCCTATATGATTTCTAAACCTGTTTTCCACAATTCTTTCATTCTTCTTTCTTTCTCCCTACACCCTGCCATTTTGGCTTTTTTGTCCTTTTCACTGACCATACCAATCTCCTCCCCATGGACCTCTGGACTTCTGTTTCCACCACCGAGGACGCTCCAGATACTGCAAGGTTTGCTTCCTGAGGAAGAGCCAGGAAGCACCAGCTCCTCCTCAGAGTGGACCTGCCATGCCACTTAGCCTCGTTTTCGTTCAGAGCCAAGCCTTTTGCCACCTTCGCGTCCTTCTTCGGGGAAGTGAGCACTTTTTAGAAGTGCTTTCATTTATATACAGAAGCATTTATTGCATTTCCGAGGGTATTCATCTGTCCCAACAGAAGAGAAGTGTTCACCCAGATCTTCTCCTATATCTGGCACTACTCTAGATGGTTTCGTACCACCACGCAATCTTATTATCAAAGCAGCCCACGAGGCAGGTGGGTCTAATGCACCCCGTTTTCTTTTGAACTTAATTTCCAATCCACTGGTTAAATTTTGAAGAGAACATTCAAAACAAAAATGCAGAAAAAGTCCGTTCCAAACCTGCCACGTCCCACCGCATTCCCAAAGTCCATCAAGGTAGTTTGGGCAGAGTATGCACCCCGGTTTTAGAGGCGATGCCTCGCGGTTAAAGAGGCGCGGGCGCGTTCGCCAAGGGGCGTCGCACTTGCCCGCGCCGAGCCACCCCGAGGCCACCGGGTTGGCTTGAAGAGTCGGTCACTGCACCTGACCAAGGACGTCCGAAAAGAACTCTCGGCCGTGCCCCTGACCGGCTTAACCAGAAACCGGACTTGACTGGACCGCCGAGCAGAAGTCTGGGAAGCGCGAGTCCAGGGAGCAACTGGCCGCGGGCGTCTCCGGAGTCAGCCCCGCCCCTTCCGCCTCCCCTTCCGCCTCCCCTTCCTCCGCCCTCCTTTCCGCTTTCCTGTCCCTTCGGAAGAGCCTCCTCCCTCGCTGCCGGGCACGCAAGGCGCAGTCCCACCTTCTCGCAGCCCCCAGCCCGATCTCATCTACCGCGTCACTCGGCCCTCGGGCAGCCAGCCAGGGCCGGGGGCCGGGAAGCGGCGGAGGGTGGGCGGGGAGCGGAAACGCCTCCTCTCCCGGCCCCCGGAAGCACGCCCTGCCCACCTCTGGCCTCGCCTTCTGCCCTCAAGAGAAATGGCGCGCGGCCCCAGCTGCACTTCCGGCCGCGGAGCCAATCGAACTCGGGTCGGCCGCGAGCCCGGAAGTGTCCGCCCTCTGGCCCCTCCCCGCCGGCGTCCCCGCCTCCCCAGGCGGAGGCTGAGGCGGCCGGAGGGCAGGGGCTGAGCGCCGTTGCCGGGTGACCAGTCGGCCGGGCCGGGTGAGTGGCCGGCGGTGGCGCGCCCGGCGGCCCGCGCTGCGCGGGGTGACCTTCGTCGGCCGGCCCGGCGGGGGCAGCGAGCGCGCGGCGCTCCGTGACGAGGCGGCCGGCGGGACCCGCGGAGCCCGCGAGGCCGGGCCGGGGCGCCCGGGCGGACGCGGCGCGAGGCCGCGGGGTGGCCGCGGGCCGAGGCAGGCGTCCGGCGCGTCCCGCGGGCCCAGGTGGGTGTCCGGCGCGGCCGCGGCGTCCGGGCAGGGCTCGGAGGGGCGCCCGGAGCCGCCCGCGCCCGGCCCGCGCCGGCGGTGCGCTCGCTCCGCGGGTCTCGCCCGCTTCTCCCCGCGCCGGCGTCTGGCCCCGCGCGCCCGAGGACGGCCCGGCCGAGCTCTGCTTCCCGCCGAGCCTCCCCTTCCGCGGCGGAGCGCTCCGAGCCGGTGGCTCTTGCCGCCGAGGCCCCCGGCTGCTGCGGCGGGCGCTGCGCCTCGCTCGCCGGGCGCGGCCGTGGGATCCGGGGCCGGCGGCAGCCCCGTGGCCGCGCGGGGAGACCCTCGGGGAGGTGGGCTCGGCGCAGGACCCGCGTCGCCGGCATCGCCCGCGAGCACCACGGGGCTTCGGCTTCCCCGGCGCGGCGGGAGAAACTGCCACCCGGGTCCCGGCCTGGGGCTTCGCTGGGGGGGCGGTCCCGGGGACGGTCCCGAGGACCAAGGTCTGGGCGAGAGTTGCATCCAGGAGGAAGATCGGAGGCGAATGCCCTGGGGCGTGTTTAGAGGGGTGGGGGGCGGTCTCTCGGGCCCTGACTCAGTTTCCTCGAGGAGCCCTGCCTCCGGAAGGCGTCGTTCAGCAAGTGTAAAGTTGGTTTTCCTCGCTCTTGCCCCCTCCAGCATGATGGCAGAATCGACTTCTCCCCTGAAGCACTTTGTGCTGGCCAAGAAGGCGATTACTTCTATCTTTGACCAGTTACTGGAGTTTGTTACTGAAGGATCACAATTTGTTGAAGGTTGGTTCCTCCCGGTTTTTCAAGTTGGGAATGCCTAGAACTGCATTCTTCTTTCACCCTGCACAGACACACGTGTAAGACACGCTGCTATGTGTTAGGAGAAATGCCAGAACAAAACCGTATCTGATCTCCGAAGGAGTCTTAGCCAACAAATCTCATTTGATTTTCCTATCAAACGACTTTGTGTGTGTGTGTGTGTGGGGGGGGGGGGGGGCGGGCCTTATGGTGCTCAGGTGTTGAGGATCAAATCAAGGTCAGTGGTAATCTCTGTACTGTCTCTCCAGCCCCTGAAACAGATTTTAATCACTGACTTTTAAAGATGAAACAAGTGGTATCCTAACCCCTGTACTAGTTCTCTGGCCCAGATTTTAGAGATGTATCACTGTATCACTGTCATCCTATTGTTCATCGATTGCTTCGAGCAAGCCCCAGTAACGTCGCCTTCATCCTAGCCCTTGACATTTTAGAAAGTGCCACATTCGAGGCTCTTTCATGGTCAGGAGAATGAGACCCATCATTGTTACTGGTTTTTGGCATACTGAATACGACACGGGGAGTTTGCCAGACTCTGCCGTGCGGGCAGGATACTTTTGGTAGCCTGCCAGGTTCTCCAGAGTAAGAACTAGATGATAAGATGTTGCGCGAAGAGCAGGGTTTTATAGTCTCTGGGTCTTGGCCGTTGATGGGATTACACGGTACTGGGGGCAGTTGGTGGGTGTAATGCCTACATACTGGAAGATATGGGTGGAAGAGGACCCAGTCCCAATTCGAGCAGGCTTGGAGATCTACGCCCTGCGTCCCACACACCTGGGTTCCTCTGCCAGTTCCTTCATGCATGAGGCTTGTCCGAACATGTGGAGAGTGGTCTTACGCATGGCTGTGGCTGGAACCGGAGGTCTTCAGCTGCCGGGGCTCTGCTCCAGGTGGGGAGGGAAACTCAACCCACCCTCCTCCAAGGGAGGACAGCCAGGCGTGAGGCAGGAGACTCAGTGATTTTAATCACTGACTTTTAAAGATGAAACAAGTGGTATCCTAACCCCTGTACTAGTTCTCTGGCCCAGATTTTAGAGATGAAGACACAGAAAAGTAAGCAGCTTGCCCCCAATCAGACAGCTGGTAGATAAATGTCCAGACTAAAGATCAATTCACCCACATTGAGCCGTTATATTTTATATGTTTCTCCTTTCAGTTTTTTTTTCTTCTTCTTCAGTGCCTGGACTGACCCCAGGGCCTTATGCATGCCTTGCACCTGGTCTTATCTCATGTTCCCACCGCCCTCCGTTGTTTTGGTGTTTTTTTTTTTCTTTTTGGGTCACACCCAGCAATGCACAGGGGTTACTCCTGGCTCTGCACTCCAAAATTACTCCTGGTGGTGCTCACGGGACCATATGGGATGCTGGGAATTGAACTCGGGTTGGCCACGTGCAAGGCAAATGCCCTACCCGCTGTGCTAACGCTCCAGCCCCTCCTTAGTTTAGGTGGATGTCTCAACTTCTGTGGGAGAGAGCACGCAATGAATGGAGTGCATTCTTTGCAAGTAGGAGGTCCTGGTTTGATCTTAGGCACTGCATTGTCCCCTGGAAGGAGAAAATGACTGTGTTACATCTTCATCATTTAAATCTTCACTGGTTTGGAGCTGGAACCATAGTGCAGCAGGTAGGGCATTTGCCTTGCAAGCAGCCAACCCAGGTTTGATATGTGGCATTTCCTGTGATCTGAGCATCACCAGATGTGATCCCAGAGTCCAGAGCCAGGAGTAAGCCTGAGCTGTATGTGCCTCACCCCTCCGACCCCCAAGCCCAAATAAAAAGGTCGTGGTTTATAACATTTTAATGTAATTTATTTTGTGTTGCCAGGCATCAGACGTAGGGCCTCGCACATACAGGGAAGGTATTCTGTTGCTCAGTTGTATTCCCAACCTCTTGGTCTGTAAAATTACATATCCAAAATTACAAAGATATGAAGACAGGATTTTTTTTTTTATAAACTTCTCCAGTAATGATTGGAAAGCATTTTGGTATTTCAGTGGAACCAAGCTTTTTCCCTCTTCTTCCTAATTCTCTCACCAGGTTTTGAGCTTGCCAGTAGGGAATTTGAATTATTGGGTTCTAAAACGAAACCTGACACAATTCAAATTTTGTTGTTGAATGAGAACAAAGAAAGACAAAGGCAGTACAGAACCTTTGTTTCCAGTTTGGAAAGAATTTAGTCTGGCATAGTAGACTTTTAAATATTTTATTCTAAAAAAGTTGATGGGAAGGAAAATGAAGTTTAGTATCTTCCAGAAACTTAGCAAGTTGCACTTTATGCTAGGAGATTTGTGAATAGCTGCTTAAGTTTTTGAATTCGGTTAAGTGGTTCCAGAACTTGAGAAAAGTGTTGCAAAAAAGAGACAACGCTAGTAAATTGTAATAGGGGCCAGAGTTACAGTACATGGGTAACTCTCCTTGATCCCCAGCATCCCATTGGTCCCCTAAGCACCGCCAAGAGTGATTCCTGAGCATTGCTAAGGTGTGGTCCAGAAGTAAAAACAAAAGGAAAAAGGGTAACACTGAAAGAAAACCGAAGATGAATGTAATGTTAATTAAGCCAGTCTTACCATTATTTACCAGACTATACGTATTTTACTCATGGACTTGAAAAGTATAAGGAGATAAATAAAATTTAAATCTCATTAATGAACGCTGTGTGTGTGTCTTTTGAGTGATATGTTAATGTAGAACAAAGCAAAAATTAAGCAAATCTTAGGTTACTATCTGTTATATAATATTCATTTTATATTTCTAATGCTATTTCAACTTCACAGGAACCTACAAGAATTCACAGCTTGATCGAATAGCTACTGAAGATGATCTTTTTGAAATTCAGGGGTATAAAAACAAGCTTTCCATCATTGGTGAGGTGCTGTCTCGGAGACATATGAAAGTGGCATTTTTTGGCAGGTAATCCTTCATGATTTTTTTCTCGATAGTTTCCAGGACTCCACCTTGCATGGTCATAGCCTCATGTTTGTTTCTGATATTTCAACAAGTGTTATTCCCCCTTCTTCTCCCCACAGCAATTTCTGCTTATGTTAAAATGTTCAAGCCATTTAGCATAATGTGTGCATTTTTAGCTCCTGGTGAGACTTTATGAGAGTCAGTTTTGTTCCTCTCTTAAGGATTCACAGCTGTAACATTGACGTCTAAGTTGTAAAGTTTAGAACTATTGGATAGCTATGGATATATGAAGGGCTTAATTTGTTATTTATTATTTTAAGCTTATGTTGAATAAGGCTTTATCTTCAAAAAGTATTCTCAGTCCTATGAATCTCTTTCCATGGGAGAATAGGAAACACCTTTTATTAAACTAGCTAAAGTGGAAAATTAATCTCTAACCGAGATTTATAGTCATTTGATAACTCTATCCTTTGTGCTGTTAGGCTCTGAGAATGTAAGGACAGATGATTGGGCTCATATTTGATAGCTGCAGTATCTTGTTCTGTGTACCAGTAAAAGTGTTTATTTACTTAGTGAAGTAACCTTACAGATTTACAGTCCTGTCTTCCATCTTAACATTTTTGTTTTTTTAATTCTCATTAATCTGTGTATCATTGACTCCTCCCCAGTGTTTTTTTTTCTCACCCTAAATATTACTACCTCAGAAATCAAATGTGTTCTTTTTAGTTATTCTTGGTGGTGTTTCTAAGTTTTTGTGGCCCTGACATTTATCAATCCTTTTTTTTTACTAATAGTACCTTGTCCTGGAAAACTTCACAAGTCTCTCTTGTCTTGTTTATGTTGGCATTATGTTGGCATTCTCAGAGCCTTACATGTAATTGAGTGTGAGGTAGGTCCATAAGGGCAACCTTAGCTTAGGCACAGTCGGAGTGGCAGGGAAGTGGCCTCCTGGAGAGGGCATGACTCAGTTGTCCTACTTGAGAAGAAATAGTCACTTTGTATGCAAAAGGTTCCAAAACCCAGTCCATGCAGAAAGACAGATGGAAATGAATAGAGACAGACTGTACTTTTTTTTTTTTTGAAGAATGATAAGCAGTTTAATTTAGGACTTTAGTAAACATTGGTAAAAGAAGGTGTAGAAAATAAGGGACAGATCATTGTTGACCTAAAAATGCTAGGAAAGAGGTCAGCATTCTTTCATTTTGAAAAGTAGCCATGAGAGCATCAGTGTTATGAATATGATCTTGGAAATTGTGGAGAAATTAGACTGAGTGGGATAGGCAGTAGCAGGCAATTGAAGTACCTAGGGAAGATACTATGTTACCTTTAGCCCAGCTTCTAAACTTCAGAGAAACTTCAAAAAACTAAAGAAAAATAAAGAATATATCGTGTTGGTCTGGTGATTGGTTCTGGAGAGGTAAGACACGGCCAAGGATTACATGGTTGACTTTTCATTTATGAAAGAGGTTAAACAGTTTGGTTTTATATAATACAGATGTTTAACTTTGGTACTCAAAAGGCATAAAGTTTATTTTAAAGGGCAGTTGGATATGGAAGATGAAATAAAAATTGTAGGAAATTTGAAAATCATTAGTTGGTGATGGAGGAATAGTAATTGATGAGATTATTCAGGAAATGGAATGTCTAATGAAAAGGGTAAACAATCATTGGGAGAAGACCTTCCATAAAATTAGATGTTAGGCAGGTAATATGAAAATTGGAAAGACGTAAAAAAAAAAGATTTTTTCCTCCGTGTTTTGAAAGGCTAGGCAACAAGGCGGTTCACATTTTGGGGCTTACTTCACTCAGTCTGGGAGCGCCACCAGAGTTTGTTTCTACAGGTTCATGGTACACCTGAGGAGTTGATGTTTATTGTGGGCATGAGTTCAAACAACTCTTGAGGATCATGCATCGATCGAGGCATTGTGTGCTGATTGAAAGGATTGATTTTAAGGGAAGATTATAAGTGACAAAGCCGAATGTGGTGATAGAAGCCATTCTTCAGGTGTTTAAGATTCGGTGGTGTTTGTGTGTTTCTTCCTCTGGGGAGGGAGTTGGGAATGATAGCCAGAACACAAAAATGAGATAATTAGATTAAAGAAACAGTGAAGCACTTTCCATAGAGATAGGATGCAGTTTTACAGTGGAACAGCACTATCCTAGCTACCCTAACCTTAATATTCAAGTGCTAGGACTGTATAAAGACTGAGTACGTGCAGGTGGCCTGGGCTCAAATTTCCTGGCAGAGAGTGGTCCCCTGAACCCTGTTGAAGTGATCCTTAACTACAGAGCCAGGGGTAGCCTCTGTTCTTCACAGGTATGGCCCCCAAACCCAAACCAAACAAAACCGTTTTATTATGCTCACAAATTCTGTGTATCAGTAAGGTAAATGGGGACTGGTAGAGAGGTCTTGGCTTTGCTCCACCACATCTAGAGCCTCTCCAGGGGAGATGTGAAGGTCAGGGGTGGCTCAGTAATTAGAATGGGAATTACTTACATGTTGATATGTGGACAAAAATAACTCAAAGTCTAGACTGTCAAGAGCACCTCTGCACACCTTTAGTTTGACCTTCTTGCTGCATGGCAAACTTGGGACAGTTAGTTGGATCTCCTACCTGGCAAGGCTCCCAGTGAATGTGTTTTAGGGAACAAGACTAGGTACTCACCTTTTATTACCTAGCTTTGGAGGTCACCTAGTGTTACTTGTCACACACATTTATTGAAGCAGTAGCAAACCAGGCTGCGCTTAAGGAGGCATTGGACATTAGACCACAGCCTGTGATGAAAGATTACAATAGATTTGGTGGCTGCTATTTGGGGCCACAAGAAGCAAGAAAGGTAATCAAGGAGAACTTTATTAAAAACCTGCGATTTGTTCCCTCTGTTTTTTTGAAAAGTCTGCTGCTGACAAAAAGTTGTCAGTTTTTTCTTAAAAATACAATCTGATGGAATTTTATCATTTTGAATTCTAAAAATGTTGACCTTAGACTGAGTGAAAGAACAAAGTCTTAATTGATTTTTTTTTTCTTTTATCTGTGGGGCCTGTTCCTTCTCCAGGACTAGCAGCGGGAAGAGCTCTGTTATCAATGCAATGTTATGGGATAGAGTCCTCCCGAGTGGGATTGGCCACACAACAAATTGTTTCCTGAGTGTTGAAGGAACTGATGGAGATAAAGCCTACCTTATGACTGAAGGATCAGATGAAAAGAAGAGTGTGAAGGTATTCTTTATTGGGTTCTTTAAAAAAATTTTTTGTTTGTTTTTGAACCACACCCAGTGGTGCCTAGACTGGACCTTACTCTTGGTTTTGTGCTCAGGGGTCACTCCTAACGGGCTCCAGGGACAGTGTGTGGTGGCTGGGATTGAACCCGGATTGGCGCTTGCAAGGCAAGACCCCTACCTGCTGTACCATCTTTTAGGCCCACTTTAAAAATGTTTAATCAAGGTAATCTACATTGCCAGAAGTGGAAGAGCCGTTCTTCTAGCTAGCTTTCATCTGATCTTTTGTGTGTCTGGGTTCTGGGCCTGGCGAGTCACAGCCAGTGTGCCTCCGTGCACAGAGCATGTGCTTAGGCCATGTGCTCTCACTGGAACCACGGTTCCCACTTGTAAAGCTGTCTCTGAGATTCAGAAGTCTCTAAAGTTGGTTTGCTTCTGAACTGAATTACTGGGAAAAGAAAACTTGTCTTTAAAATACTAGTAAAAGGAATGGGGAGAGATAGTACGGGGGTGAGCGTGTGTGGCCCATTTTGCCACCCCCCCAAAATGGCCTCCTCCCCCCAACATCCTGGGGTATAGCTCAGGAGGTGCCTAGGTGCTGACCCTGTTGATGCCTGTGCAGCACTGCACTCTTGGACCCTAGCTCTGACCCGTGGCCTGGTTGAGTATTGCTGGTTCCTGTTAGCACTGCTTAGGAGCCCTTGACCACCACCAGCCCACCTGCGTAAGAAAGAAGAGTTATCAGTCTTTTAAAATAATGTAGCACTGTAGCACTGTCCTCCCGTTGCTCATCCATTTGCTCGAGCGGGCCCAGTAACGTCTCCATTGTGAGACTTATTGTTACTGTGTTTGGCATATCAAATACATCACGGGGAGCTTGCCAGGCTTTGCTGTGCAGGTGAGATACTCTCGGTAGCTTGCCGGGATGTCCGAGAGGGGCGGAGGACTTGAACCTGGGTCAGCTGGGTTGGCCACGTGCAAGGCAAATGGCCTACCCGCTCTGCTATTAAAATTACATTCACAGTGAAAACATTACTTCAGTGTGTTATTGCTGTTTTAATCTTAAATCTTTTAGATTAAAACTTCTTTTTTGTTTGTCTTTGGATCACATGTGACTGGCAATTTTTGGGCTACTTGGTATTTGGGGGTTACCCCGGCAGTGTCCAGGGCACCTTGCAGTGTTGTGGGTGACACTTTGGCTTCCCCGGTGCAAAGCATGTGCTCCAGCCTGTGAGCTTTTGATTTGTAAAATTTGGGCTCTGCAGTCTGTGTTTGACAAATCTGTGTTTTTAGAAATTTTCTATTTTCTCAGTATATGGCCATCATATTCACTGCTGAAGGTTGTGTAGCTTTATCAGGTAAGGGGCAATGGCAGTTTCTTTACCTGTCACAGAAATATTTAAGGGATTCATTAAACACTAGATTCCTTCACGAAAAGAGAAAAAAATAGAAAAGGAAATTGGTATTCAAGATGCTAACTCCGAATGAAAGCAGCTGGTGAAGGGAACTGTGTCTCTCATTAGTCATTTTCTCTTTAGTTCTTAAGATTTCCGCAAGTAGAAAAGTTCACTCTTTCAGGATCCTTCCTGTCTGTTTTTGCAAAACTATGGTGAATTCAGTCTATTTCTTTTCCTGTGAATTTACTATTTGATCTAGATCAGGTAACTTGATCTCTATAATACTCTTCAGTTGGAGAAATAAATAAAAATATTACTGTTATTTTTAACCAGTGCAAATGAATTATTTCCAGTAAAGATATTAACTGCGTCAGAATTCACATTGTTAATGGTTTTAGAGTCTCAAAGCATGCTGTGATATTTTAAGATAATCATCTGTAGACTTTAAAGTCTTTTGTAGAACTGAGTGACAGTACAACAGGGAGGGTGCTTGCCTTGCACATGGCTGACCAAAGTTCAGTCCCCAACACCCTATATGGTTCCCTGAGAACCCCAGGAGAGTGATCCTTGAGCCATTATGCCAGGTGTGATCCATCCCCGCCCCCAAGTTTTTTGTTTATGTTTACTTAATAAATGGAATACAAATATTAATGATTTATTGCACCCTTGCTGTGTACCAGGCAGTTTTCTTTATTCTTGTATTTACCACAAATGTCAATTCTTATATTAGTTCAGACTTGACCACGTATTGTTATCTTTCTTACTTGGTAGATGAGGAATCAAGATTGTAGTACAAGCTTGTAATTCCAGCAAAAAAGTTTATGAAAGCAAGGGCTGGAGACATAGTACAGTGGGTAAAGTGCTTGGCTTTGCATGTGGCCAACCTGGGTTCAATCCTCAGCGTCCCGTGTGGTCCCTTAAGCACTGTCAGGAGTGACTCCTGTCTGCAGAGCCAGGAGTAACTCAAACATCACCAGGGTGTCCCCACCCTTCAAAAAGTTTATGAAAGCAAGCAGAAAACTGCCTGACATTGTTACGAGTGCTATGAGTATTCACTTCAACTCTGATTCAGATTATTATGCCCAATTTGAAATATATTTTCCCTTTTAAAACAATACAAAGAACAAATGAACCATAGGGAAGTATAATTCTCTCAGCCTTGATTATAATTTTGTTTTAAATTGTGTTTTGTCTGTTTAACTAAACCTTATGTGAAAGGTATTACCATGTTTATTTAACCAATGAATGTACATCAGAAGTCATTTTGAGAAGTGCAGTATTTTAGTTTAAATAGATGAGAATCTCAGGAGAAGGTGTAAGTTTATCTTTGAATCTTTGATATCAAGTAGACGTCTTTAAAAAACTTTCAACAGATAAATTTATGGCTGGAGCTTCTTATATGTCATGGTCTTTGTTTTGTTGTTTTTATGCTGATTTTAATAATGACACTTACTTTATGCCTATGCCCCATATTTTTAAGTTTTACACTTTGACTTTAGAAGTCTGAAAATATATATAAGCAAAAAGGAAACTATGAAATTCAGGTGTTTTCTCCAACCCATCAAAAACCCTTTGGTATAGGGTTAAATTTGTGTTTTTCTATTCTTAAGGATTTTTTTTTCAAATTATTTTTTTTATCATATGAGCTATTTTCTGATTTTTCCCCCCTTAGAGCGATAGCACAGCGGGTAGGACGTTCGCCTTACAAGCGGCCAACATGGCCGACCCCAGTTCGATTCCTCCGCCCCTCTCGGAGAGCCCGGCAAGCTACCGAGAGTATTCGATATGCCAGACACAGTAACAACAAAGTCTCCAATGGAGACGTTACTGGGCCCGCTCGAGCAAATCGACGATCAACGGGAGGGCCTTTACCTTATACTGTTTCAGGGGTGCATAGGATTCCATTGCCAGAATTTCATTACTTTGACATTTAGAATGTTTCCAACCCTTATTATTTTTGCAGAATGTTATAAACTATTTAAAGGGCGCCAGTTTTTTCTACTTGGTAACTTTAAAATCCAGTTTTCTCAACTGTATATTTTATTTCAAGTGCTACTTTTGTGTACATATTTTATAAAAATGCACCAGAACATAGTGTTTAAAATTTTAATTAAATTATATTTGAAGTAAAGCTTTGTTTTCTTTTCTTCCTACTTTAGACAGTTAATCAGTTGGCCCATGCCCTTCATATGGACAAAGACTTGAAAGCTGGCTGTCTTGTACATGTGTTTTGGCCAAAGGCAAAATGTGCCCTCTTGAGAGATGACCTGGTTTTAGTAGACAGGTAAAAATTACATATGAATTGCATTTTCTTTTTGTCAAGATTTACATAGTATTTGTATTAGTATATAGTACATAAAATTTTCAAATGTTCATTTGCTGCTTTGTATTCACTTGTTAGATTGTTAAGCAACAGATAAGGTTTTTTGTTTGTTTTAATGATTATGTAAAAGCTTATCAACTTAATTCTATTATAAGAAATTTGACGGAGAGCTGCCAGATAGCTCAAGTAGAAGAACATATGCCTACCATGTGTGAGGCCCGGAGCACTGCTGGGTGTATAAAACACACCCTCAGTTTTGAAGGACAGCCAATTTTTTGGCTGGTTTCTTTAGACTGATGTTGACGAATTTACTGAATGCTTTCATAATTCTTTCTGGACTCCTCTGATTAATGTGTGTTTGTTATGTATTTTAAATAATTTGCTACTACGCCAATGTTTAGTAAAACAATAAGGCCTGTCTGTTAAGTGATGTCACAGTCCCTGCAAAAATACTTACTGTATCTGGGAGAGCTACACCCCACTGTGCTTAGGGGCTGCTACTGGCTCATTATTCTGGGAACCGTGCCTTGCTCGGATTCACACCTAAGCGTCCAGCATGCAAAGTATGTGTTTGGTCTATTGAACTGTTTCTCCTGGACCCCTTTCCCCCACCGAAAGAAATTTTTTTGTTTCATTGTTGTTTCCTCCTGCCCTTCCCTCTGTTTCCACTGTTACTGCCATGAAAAAGTGCCCTTACACTTGTTTGTCATGCTTGAAAACCTGATTGATCTATTACTTGCTAGGGGTCACACATGTCGGCTGTCACACTTGTACACATTTGGCACTTGGTCTTTCTTTAATAGCATTTTATTTTTTTTTCCCCGTTAGTCCAGGAACAGATGTCACTACAGAACTGGATAGCTGGATTGACAAGTTTTGCTTAGATGCTGATGTCTTTGTTTTGGTTGCAAACTCAGAATCCACATTAATGAACACGGTAAGATTTTTGTCCTGGTATTGTGTGTGGTAGCAAATGAAATAATGCCCATTTTTAATATGTAAACTGAGCGGAAATCAAACCATAGATTAGAAGGAACCTCTGGTATCAAGGGTCAGTGAAGTGGCATGTCTTTCCATTGGCCTCCTGCCAATTTTGATCTTTTGATTTTTAGAAACGAATTGGTGGGTTTGTTTGTTTTTGGTTTGGGACCACTCCCAGCCTGTGCCGATCAGCTGTGTAGGAGGCAGGCATCTTACCTGCTTGATGTACTATTTCTCAAGCCTGTAAAATAGGTTTTAATGGCTTTAGGTTTCAGTGAGTCTTTGTGTCTCAAGGTCTATAGTAATATGGGTGGTTGTTGATATTCTTTATTTTGTTTTTAGGAATGGACACATGGGATATTTGGATATTGACTTAAACTAATCCCTCCCTCCCTCTTGTGTTTTTGGGCCACACCAGGTGGTGCTCAGCACTTACTCTTGGGTCTGCGCTCAGGGATAAATCCTGATGGGACTCGAGACCATGATGGGGGGTTGGAGATTGAACACAGGTTGGCATGTTCAAGACAAACTACCTGCTGTCCTGCCACTTGAGCCCCCAATTTTTTAAGTTTAATAATCCCACTTCACTCTCCTTTGGCAGGGAAGGCTTTTAATTTTGAGTTTTGTCCACCTTTTCTAACTTCATTCATGTATGCTCTCAGGTATACCTGTGTATACTCTTTAAGATTCCAAACTTTTTTAAAAATTCAGACTATCTAAAGTTAGACTTAATCGCAAATAAACATTGATTTATAGTGTAAATATACAATATTCAAAGCTATAATATATATATGTATATTATTTTGGTCCGCACCACAGTGCTTGGCCTTACTCCTGGCTCTGTGTTCTGAGATCACTCTTGGTGGGACTCAGAGACCATATGTGGTGCTGGGGGTTGAGCTTGGGTCAGCCACATGCATGGCCTGCTATACTATCCCTCTAGTCCTATTTTTAATTTATTTTTACCTTTAAAAAGTTTTTAAACCACATAAAATTTAGTAAGAATATATTGTCAAGATTCTTATCACAGTTTGCACTTATTTGTTGGTTTATACGAAGACATATTTTGTATAAACAACTCAATATTCAGTAATAGGTTATTAAGTTTAGTCGATGACTTAAAGATTATTGAAGCATGCTCATTTAGTTGCATCGTTCACAAAATAATCATAGCAAGAATAAAATCACTACAACATTCAAATTTTATATAAAAATACATTATTTTATATTATGTGGGCTGGAGTGATAGCACAGCAGTAGGGCGTTTGCCTTGCGCTCAGCCAGCCCGGCCGAGCTGGGTTCGTCGATTCCTCCGCCTCTCTCGGAGAGCCCGGCAAGCTACCGAGAATATCTTGTTCTCACAGCAAAGCCTGGCAAGCTTCCCTTGATGTATTCAATATGCCAGACAGTAACAACAAGTCTCAAAATGGAGACGTTACTGGGCCCGCTCGAGCAAATCGATGAACAACGGGAGGACAGTGTGTTTTTGTTTGTTTTTATATTATATGTTACATTTTATTTTATTTTATTTATTTACTGCTCATCACCAGTCTTATATTTTTAAAAGTCATTTACTCAAGCTCCTAAATGGCAGAGGATGAGCTCACATTACTAGTAAGACTTATATTCTGTCACTATGTTAGTGTTTGCATATTCCAGTCAAGGCTGGGTGCTGTGATACAACACTGTTGTTTTTAATAGCTGAGATTATAGGAGACAGGTAAAAACAAACAAACACTGTCCTCCCATTGTTCATCGATTTGCTTGAGCGGGCCCAGTAACGTCTCCAGTTTTTGAGACTTGTTGTTACTGTGTTTGGCATATTGAATACGTCACGGATAGCTTGCCAGGCTTTGCCGTGCGGGCGAGATACTCTCGGTAGCTTGCCGGTCTCTGAGAGGGGTGGAGGAATCGACCCCGGCTCAGCCAGGCTGGCTTCGCGCAAGGCAAATACTCTACCGCTGTGCTATTGCTCCAGCCCAGGAGATAGGTAAATGTTTAAAATTTGTGTTAGAATAATTCCATTATATAGGTGTTGGGAAAAAAACTTCTGATATGTAGCAGTTGCAAAAAGATCTTCACTTTTGCTGTCTTTGAGAAGTTTAATGCCCAGAGAGTATTGGAATCCCTTATTAGTTGTGCTGGTCACTATAATATAAGTGGTTAAACTTTTTAGATTAAAATGAAGTTTTAGGGGCTGGAGCGATAGCACAGCGGGTAGGGCGTTTGCCTTCCACGCGGCTGACCCGGATTTGATTCCCAGCATCCCAATTGGTCCCTCAAGCACCAGCAGGAGTAATTCCTTAGTGCAGAGCCAGGAGTAACCCCTGTGCATCGTCGGCGTGACCCCCCCAAAAAAATGAAGTTTTACTTAAAAAGTATAAATACATAATAAACTTGAACATACTTTCAGTGTTTAACCTTTTTCCCGCCTACAGGAGAAACAGTTTTTTCATAAGGTAAATGAGCGACTTTCCAAACCTAATATTTTTATTCTGAATAATCGTTGGGATGCCTCTGCATCGGAGCCAGAGTATATGGAAGACGTAAGTTATTTTTTCCTTAAAGTTTCAAGGTATAGCCATGTACGTTGTTACTGGAGAGAATGGCATGTATCATGGAAGTCATGGCATCTGTTCTTTAGCTGAGGGAAAAATACAGAAACTGAACATGCGATGAGACTGAGTATGAAGCATTATGGAAGGAAAATTGTGTTATGAAAGTACTGTCTACATGTTGTAGATGTAAAAACTTTTAAAACTATTGTAACTTGAACAATTTTGTAATGGTCTATCTCACGGTGATTCAATTAAAAAATAATAATGTAAACTATTGTAACATTAGAAAAGTGTACAAATCATAGTTCTATTAAATCAAAATATTCAGATTGAGAAGTAGGGAATTCCCAGAATTATACTTTGCTAGCCTTTGTGTTTGCTGCCAAGGATTACAATTTATCATAACTCCTAATGCTCTAGATTAATTTATCAGTTTGTTCAACTATATATTGTGGAATAATACACTATATAGTTTTGGATATACAATGATCAAACACCCGTCCAGTGCACATTTTCCACCACCAAGAACCCCAGTATACCCCCCCTCCCACCCACCTCCCCACCTGTGTGGCAGATTTCCACTTTACATTCTCTCTCTCTCTCTCTCTCTCTCTCTCTGCTCTCTCTCTGTTGATCACATTCAATATTACAACAAAAGACCCACCTCTGTTATTTGGAATTTTCCCCAACATTCAGACCTGGCTCTAAGAAATGCAGGATACCATGTCGCACAGAGGGGGACACGCGGAGGGACAGACACCCTTCCCCTCCCAGGGTGGCATAGCACATAGTTAAATACACGGTCCAGATGCATTTCGGTTGGGCATTATCATTTGCTCAGATTTTCCCACCCCATTCAAGCCTGATTTTCAGGGAGAAATGTTGGATGATTTACTTTCCATTGATCACTTTGCATATAAGAAAATGTCGCGCAGCCTCATTAGCGACCTCAGTTCGGAAAATATGTCCTGGTACCCGCATGCCAGAGCCATGCTTGTAGAAGCTCATGGTCACCGGGATTCCATCTGGAGAAGGCGGGACGGCAGCACCTACCCCATCTGGGACCTCCCCGTGATAACGGCTCTGTATGGGGCCCTGAGCATTCTCCGGGAGCTGTGGGGCCCTCCAGCCAGTTTTCTTCTTTGTTGCTGTGTGCTGTAAGATAGTGCTGGGGCGCGAGTTTCTGAAATTTTTTTTTGTGGGCAGGGACACACCTGGCAGTGCTGGGGACTGAATCTCGGTGGACAGTAGGCAAGGCAGGTGCTCCACCCACTATAATCTCTCTGGCTCCTGGATAAGGCTTCTTGGACTCATCTTTACATTTGGAATGTGCATTTGTGCTATTGGCCAAAAGTTGAGGTACATTCTCATTGGGTTTTGGCAGGGAGGGGCAGGTTGATTTTGGGGTCACATCCAATATGGGCTGCCTGGGATCGAACCTGGGTCAACTGTGCGCTTTGGCCCTGATTGCTTTGGGGGAGCCACACCTGGCAGTTTTGGGGACAGGAGACCGTGTGGTGTCACAGGTCTCCTGCATGCAGAGCGTATGCTTCAGCCCTGTGTGCCATCTTCCTCGCCTCATTGGATTTTTCAGATGTGGTCTCTCATTGTACTTTACAATACGAATGAAGATGAGCCATTGATTTTTTTTCCAGGATGGGCACTTTGGTTTTTTCCTATAGCCAGCTTTTCTTAATAGTACTGTGCACATTCTCGTCTCTTTTTGGTACATGCAGGTAGGTGTTTTGGGGCAGATACCAGTGGTTCGATTGAGAGATAATTTGGACAATTTTTTTTTTATAAAGTTGTTCAAAATAATTTTTTGCATTCAATATTTCAACACCAATCCACCACCATTATTTCGAACTTCCCCACCACTGCCCAAGCCTGCCCCAAAGGCAGATGCTAAGTAATTTATTTTGTGTTGCTTGTTATGTTGCTTGTTATTGTTGCTTGTTATCCACTAAAAGTTACCCGAAAAGTTTTCCTTAACCTGGAAGTACAGGGAGATTGGAGGAGGGCATCCATTCCCTACTATTCGAGCCTGGGGGTTTTAGTTACAAACGCCACATACCTGGGCTTTTCATCAGATTCGTTCTCATGAAAGAGGGGCTTGCCATGAGCCTGTAGAGATCGGCCTTTAGCATGGCGGTAATTGGGTTCTGGCGTTTGTGGCTGCCTGTGTTCTGTTGGGGCAGCAAAGGGACTCACCTACCGCCCCCCCCCCAGGTCCCCCAAATGAAGTCTGCCTGGTGTGGGGACAGTTCTTACAGGGGCCGCCCCTAGTGGTCTTGGCAAAGGTGGGGGCAGTGCTGTGGCTTAACCAGGGTCTTACCACCTGAGCCTGGCCCTGGGTCGGGGCGTTTTTTCCTAGGGATACAGTTACACATACACAGAGCAGTCATCTCCATTCCCACTTTCCCCAGCCTCAAAGATTCCTCAGAACCTTAAATGTCAATGCAGAGAAATCAGTACTTCACAGGTTTAGCTTTTGTGGTAGAATGGATGGATTGCAGGTTAAGAAGCTGCTGCTGAGTTTATATTTTTCCATGTTCAGATCTTGTATGTGCTTTCCTAAGATTTGGCCTAAAGTGTTTCATTTGCATTTACATGAATGTGACTGGATTTTCCACTTCAGAGCCCCTGAGTTCACGTGACAGATTCTTTTCTGTTTATCTTGTAACCTCCTACTTAACTGACTTGTTATTGGCTCACTAGTTCCTTGGGATTTTATATAGTCATTAGTCATTTCTTTGTGTTGGTTGTGAATAAGAGCAGTTTTATTTACAATAACTTTGAAGAAAAACAAGTGGAAAGGATCATTCTTCTGAGTACCTTTAAGGCTGTAGATATGGAGGGAGGGACAAGCACATAAATGAAAGGGAGAAGGCAGGAAACCGGACTGATACACAACTCTCAGGATTTTTTTTCTTAAAGCTGATTGAGGGGCCAGAGTGATGGTACAGGGGGGAGGGCGTTTGCCTTGCATACGACCGACCTGGGTTCAATCCCCAGCATCCCATAGGGTCCCCCAAGCACTGCCAGGAGTAATTCCTGAGTGCAGAGCCAGGAGGAACCCCTGAACATCGCTGGGTGTGAACCAAAAAAAGCAAAAAAAATACCCAAAACTGATAGGAGGAAGGACAGACTTTTCATAAACATGCTAGCGGGATTAACTCTTCCTGAGTGGAGAAATGAGTTCTGAGCTAGCTAACGCTTTTTTTTTTTTACCATTAAAAAACCCATTTATTTGAATTATGATTTACATTGTTGGAAACTCCACTCTTTTTTTAGAGAAACATCATGAGGTACAGTTGTAGACTTACAAATTTTTGTGCTTGGGTTTCAGTTATACAATGATCGAGTACCCATCCCCCCGCCTAGCTAACGCTTTTGCCTTTTAAAATGCTTCAAGAGTGTCAGAGACACACTTGTGTAGAAAGCAGGGTTTTTTTTTTTTTTTAATGTTACGATTCAGGAAAGTGGAGTGGAGTATAGGGTACATAGAACCCATGTTGTTTTATAGTTGCATGTGAATCAGTAATCATCTCAAGTAAAAAAATTTACTTAAAAGAATAAAACTTCGACAATTTTAAAAGGGCTGGCTGTTTTAGTGCGCACGGCCTGTTTTCTATAATACTTGTGCTAATTTCTATTCCCACTAGTTGATTGAGAAATCCAGATGACTGTGTCCCAGAGATCTCCCCCCCCCCCCGCCCCCCCCCCCCCCCCCCACACACACACACACACACACACACTGCCAAGGGAAGATCACATTACTTTTAGAGACAGCAAGTGGGGCCAGAGCCGTAGTAGAGCAGATAGGATGTTTGCCTTGCATGTGGCCGACCTGGATTTGATCCCCAGCATCCCATATCACCCCTCAACTCTCAAGCACTGCCGGGAATAATTCCTGGGTGTGAGACAGGAATAACTCCCGAGTATCACCAGGTATGCCTGCACAGCCCCCACAAATACCCCAGTACCAAACCTTCAGACCCATACTGAGTCTAGAGTATTAACAAGAGTGGTCTCTGTGGCCCAGGCAGAGCTGTGGAGGCCCACCTATATTGAGAAAAAGATAATTTTCTGTCTGCAGGTATCAAACTTTATCAGAATTTGGCATTGGAGGAAAAGGGCTTGGGCCGGACATAGAAGTGCTTAAGGCTTATTCCTGACTGTGTGCTTGGAAATCCATTCAGATGCTAGTCATGCCAGGAATTGAACTAGGGTCCACTTGTGCAGGGCAAGCAAGCCCATCTCTCTCTCTCTGGTCCCATACTAGAATGTGTTCATGTAATCGGGTACTCTCGGTAATGCTTGGGGGCCATCCAGAGCTAAGAACCAAAGTCAGGGCCTTATACAGACTAGGCATTGTGCCTACCACTTGAGCGATTGTGCCAGCCCTTAGAATTAATTTTATCAAGTAATATTATAACGGGTTCAGGAGCTGGAGCGATAGCCCAGCGGGTAGGGCATTTGCCTTGCATGTGGCCAACCCGGATTCGATTCCCAGCATCCCATATGCTCCCCCAGAGCGCTGCTGGGAGTGATTCCTGAGTGCAGACCCAGGAGTAAACCCTGTGCATCACCAGGTGTGATCCAAAAAGCAAAAAAAAAACAAACAAAAAAAAAACAGAAAAAAAAGGAGAGTTCAGGGCAGGACTGTAGATATAATTACATTTATTAAAACTGTATTATTAAAGGTAAAGGTAAAGGCCCTCCTGTTGTTCATCGATTTGCTCGAGCGGGCCCAGTAACGTCTCCATTGGAGACTTTGTTGTTACTGTGTCTGGCATATCGAATACGTCACGGGGAGCTTGCCAGGCTCTGCCGTGCGGGCGAGATACTCTCGGTAGCTTGCTGGGCTCTCCGAGAGGGGCCGAGGAATCGAACTCGGGTCGGCCATGTTGGCTGCGTGCAAGGCAAACGCCCTACCGCTGTGCTATCGCTCCAGCCCAAAACTGTATTAATAGAGGTTATTTATTGATATATTAATAAAACAGTATTAATAGTACAGTGGGTAAGGCACTTTCCTTGCAAGCCCCCGATCTGGGTTCAATCCGGGCCCCTCATGTGCTCCCCCAAGCTCACCAGGATGACCCGAGTGCTGAGCCAGGAGTAAGGCCTGAGCATAGCTGGGTGTGGCCTCAACAACAACAAAAAATTGTATTAATACCTGTCTTTTTTCCTAGGTACGTAGACAGCACATGGAAAGATGTCTGCATTTCTTGGTAGAGGAGCTCAAAGTTGTGGACCCTTCAGAAGCTCGAAATCGGATCTTCTTTGTTTCGGCAAAGGAAGTTCTCAGTGCTAGGAAGCACAAAGCACAGGGCATGCCAGAAGGTGGTATGTATTTGTTTCTGGTTTTGAAATACAAGTGCAGGTTATAAAAACAACTTACTGTAAATCTTTGCTTGCTGTATACCAGCTTTAATGATTCTCACCTAAATATTAACAGGTGGGGCGCTTGCTGAAGGATTTCAGGCACGATTACAGGAGTTTCAGAATTTTGAACAAATCTTTGAGGTAGGAGTTTTGCAAACGAATTGGGTAATGGAAACCTGGAGAGTGATGACAGTCTTCTATTTGTTTGTAATCTTTGCCATTATTTAGTGTAGTCACTGGTACAAGTGGAACCAGGAAAGTTTGAAGGAAGGAGTCCCTGCAAAATGGAAGAGCCATAAGAATTTAGAGCTAAAGATTGTAATTTCTGCCACATTCTTTTCCTTTATTACTTGTTTTTAAATGAGAAACTAAGTTCTAATGTTGCTGATACTGTATAGTGAATTAAATTTTTTATATTCAGTAAATTGAACTAAATTAAATATAATGAAAAATGAATGAGAAACAGCAGAATTGAAGCAGAATTTTGTACTACGTTATTTATGGAGATACATAACATAGTTCATGTCATTTGAATAAAGTTTGTGATTCAGAGCTACAAAGTTATTCATGATTGGGTTTCAGGGGTGTACCGTGTACCAACACCAATCCCTTCCCCAGTGTCCACTTTCCTCCCTGGATGTCCACAGTTTCCCTCCTACCCCCAGCCTGCCTCTATGGCCAGCACATTTTTCTTCCTTTTTTCCCCTCGTAGGCACTGTGGTTTACAATACTGCTGCTGATAGGGTATTATGCTACCATTTTCCTTCCTTTCAGCACCCAGTTCTCATCTGGAGTCACCGCTATTGTATACTCTTTGTACTATTAGCAGTTATTCATCTACGGGACGGGGGTGGGGGAATAATCTGTTAACTGTTTTCATTGATGTGTTTCTCTTGTCTTTATTAACCTTTTTTCTTTTTCTTTTTTCGTGTGTAAGTATGTGGATATTTGTCACGGATTTCTTCTGCCAAGTCTTACACTGTTCCATTTATCCCTTTTTCCATATGTATTGCTGGTATGGCTTTGCTTACTTAGAACATCTTGAAGAGGTGGGAATGAGAAGATTGAGAGTTGTGTTCTTGTGCCAAAGACAGGCCAAAGGCTGGAGCACAGGATTTGCATGCTGGGTTTGATGGCCGGACCACTTGGTCCCCCCAGCACCTGCGGACTGACCCAGAGCTTCCAAGTCTTCCTGCTTCCAGGAGTAGCCCTGAGTATAGCTGAGTGTCCCCACCCAAATCACCCAGACAGCAAACAACAAAAGATTGTGTTCTCCAGCTCAAGTTGCAAATGTAACTGATAAAGTGGATTCTAGGAGATACTTTAAATCAAGATTCTTCAGTTGTTTTAGACCAGCTAAGAGTAGAACCGGTGTAGGTCATGTAGTATTTGACTAAGTTCAGTGTTACAGAATTACAGTTTTTAGCTAGTGCGATACCTGCTGCTGCTTAGCCTGCTCTGTGGGCTGGGTTTAGTTTGGGGGGTTGGCTATGCTTTGGGCAGACTGCCGGGAAGGTTCTGTGGGCTGGCTGGGCTAGAGAACTGCAGACTGCGGACTTACTCCAGAGACTGATCAGTGGGGCGAGGATTGACCAAGCATGCGTGTGTGTGTGTGTGCGCGCGTGCACGCGCACGTGTGTATGTACATGTGTGCTCGTGCATGTGTGTGTATCATAAGGCAGACTGAAGTGTGTATGCGTGTGCACGTGTGTGTGCACGTGTATGTGCGTGTGATGCTAGTTATAAGGCAGACTGAAGTGTGTGTGTGTGTGTGTGTGTGTGAGAGATGCTAGTTAAAAGGCAGAATGAAGAGTGTGTGTGTGTGTGTGTGTGTGAGAGAGATGCTAGTTAAAAGGCAGATTTTTCCTAAGTGTTTTTAGAATCTTAACAGTTCACTTTCTGATTATAAAATTTTAATTGAAAATCTAAAAACTATCTATGGAAAAAAATTATGAGCAAGAGCTTAGTATTTTTGGTTCACATGGCTGCGCTCAGGGATTACTCCTGGCTCTGGGCTCAGGATTCATTCCTGGTGGGCCCAGGAATGCTCGGGAATCAAACCCAGGTTAGGCGAGTGTCCTACCCACTGTACTATCGCTCCAGCTCCTGTGAGCAAGAGCTTTTACATAAATTGTGGAGACTATCAGGCTTAGGTTTTGAATTTTTGTTTAATTAGAAATGACAGATGCAAAAAGAATCCATTAGAAATTATTTGCATTTGCATAAAGAATTAGGAAAATGGACAAAACAATTTGGATGGGTAAAGTAAAGCAATTTTTGGTGACCACTTTGGCAATGCTGTATTTCAAAGTTGAGTATTTTATCGAACTTTTTCGTAATTTATTGTAATTCCCTATAAATTGAAGTATTTTGAGAATCTATAGTGGGGTAATGTGCTTCTCTCTCTCTGTCTCTTTCTCTCAGTGAAGCAAAGTAGATTTTTTTGAAACTTCCTTAGATGTGAGGGAAAAGAAAGAGAGGATATATAGTCCTTCAAGGCCAACATAAGCTTCTCCAGCGTGGAAAAAGCATCAGAGACATAGAGACAAGGAAGCCAGATCTGTGTTCAGGGGAGAACACGGGCCTGAAGAGCAAGTCCCAAATGGCTCTTGGGAGGAGTGTTTGTTTTTTAGCAGGAGCCTTCTCAGCCCCGGGGCCATTAGGAGCACACTGTGGTGTTAGGAGCCTTGAGCATGCCCACTCCCCTCAGAGCCTTATTCCAGGCGGCCCGTTTAGACAGAGGAGCCTCCCACACGGTGCTTGGGAGGCCCAAGGGTTGGCCTGCCTCCTGCTGTGATTCTTGGCCAAGTGGTCCAACGTGAGGACCAGGGATGCAGTGCTGCTCAGGCCCTCACGTTCCAGGGATTTCCTGACCTGCCATGTGGTGCTTGGAGCCCTCCAGGGTTGTGCCCTAACAATGCTCCTGGGGACCTTGCTATACCTGGGATCCAGCTGGGATCAGCTGCTTGCGAGACTTGTGTCTTTCCCCTGTCCTATCACTCTTCCTCCAGGCCAGCATGTAAACTTTCAAAAAACCTTGATTGGATTTGCCCATGATTTAACTATTCTGCTTTTTCCTTCAAAGACCTAGCTCTTAGTTAAGAGGAATTTAAGTTCTTTAGGAAATAATTTAGGGTAGTAGGGAGATGCCCAGAAATACTCTGGGAGTGGGTTTCTTCCCATTCAATGTAGTCGTTGTTAAAATTGAGATGCTTTGATTCTCTTCATTTCATATTTGGTAATCTATTGGTTTCTTTGCATTATGATTGCATAATATGTGTAACACACTTTGCTTAATACCCATTTTTTGATTTTAGAATTTAGTTATTTTTCAGTCTTTACAGTCTTTAAACTCTTTGTAGTTTTTACTCTGTGAAACTCTGTGAAGAGTTCGTTTCTACCAAACATTCCAGTCATTGCCATGACTTTATCGGGGTTTATTAACTTTCAAATATGGCTTACGTATTTAATTAACATCTAGTGAAATCAAGTTAAACCAGGTTTGGAAATTTAGTCACGTAAAATCATTTAAGCATTTTTAGCAATTATTTGCATCTTGCATTTGGACAAGATGTTTATCCTAAAGGCAGTTTTCTTTGCCCACATGTTTGGTCATTTATTTTTTATGGAAGGGAGGTACGCTCTGTGCGCTCAAGAACCTGGGGTCACTCTTGGTTGTACGTGGCTGGGTAGTGTGCGCCTGCTGATCTCCACAGTGGTTCAAAGTGGTGCTGTGGGACCTTGGGGCCACCACGATTCCACCCCGCAGTAGTGGTAAGCAGGGAATCAAATTTGGTCCTCCGGCATGCAAGGCAGGCACTCTACCTCTCCTGGTCCGTTGCTCTTCTCTTTGCTTGTTCGGAGAGCATACCCACTGGTTGTTCAGCGGCAGTCCTGTCTGATGCTCGGGAGTCTCTCCTGGTGGTGCTTGGGACACTTCTGTGGCATGAGCACTGTCTACTCACTTCCTGAGCATGTGCTCCAGGTTGTGGTGCTTCCTCCCTGACTCCCGCTCTCTTAATAGTTGGCTTGTGTGGTCAGGAAGGAGATCAAATAACATTTCTCCAGTCACAGTGAATTTGTTGTAAATGACATTCCTTGGACACATGGAAAAGTTTGAAAATTTGAATGACTAAGAGTTAGCTTAATGGTGTTTTCCCAGTGATAACTGTTTTGAATACATTAATTGTGGTTATTTAGGAAAATGTTTCTGTTCTTAGGAGACAGTCTCTCTCTCACACACACACACACACACACACACACACACACACACACACATTTTGGGACCACATCCATCTTGGTTTGGGGGTGAAGGGAGGTTGCTCCTGGCATTGCTGAGTGGTTTGGGGCATGGAACCCTGGACTCCGGTGTGCCAGGCATATGCTTTGGTTCTTTGAGCTGTTTCCCTGCCAGACAGGTATTTTTGAATTTGGTAATAAGGTTGTAGTGGATGCAGCGAATTGTCAAAGTGTTCAGCAAGAGAAAAGTGTTTGTATTTGACTGTTTATTATAGCCCAAATATATAGAATCTGAACAAAGGCAAACAGGCTGAATGAAGTCATTTGGTATATTTGCATGGCAGAAGCCTATTAGTGTATATTCATTACTGAATTTTTAGTGTTAAGTATTTCACAATAAGTTGAGAATGGAGAGTAGCATGTTAGTGGGTGTTTGAGGGCTGTTGTCAAGAGGATTATTTTAATTGCTCCAAATACTAACACTTAAAATGTGTAAGTATATGTAATTAGCAACTGACATTTAGATGTTATTAGAAAGTTGTCTTAATTGAGTTGGGGGTTATTTTGGTTCTAAAGCTTTAATGGTTTTAATATAGTAATATAATTACTCTTAATTAACAAGATGAAGTTCAAATTAGTTAGCATTTTAAATTTCTTGGAAAATTAGTGTTCTGGGTAAAATAAATCTGGAATTTGCTACACATTACATGTTCCCTGTAGAGGTTTGTAAGCAAATTACTCTATTAGAACTCTGAGATGAAGTAAAAAAGCTTTCTTTATAATAGTGGTGAATCTTTTATTGAAACAATGAATCTAATCAAAACAGATAGAGTGTTCATCTGCCTCACAGGGACGGGGAGGGGTGGGGGGTGGGGTTTTATTGGGGTTCTTCATGGTAAAAAATAAGTATTGGTAAAGGGAAATGTGTTTGATATTTGCATGACTGAGACATAAACCTGAAAGCTTTGTAACCTTTCCCACAGTGATTCAATAAATAAGGTAAAGGTAAAGGTAAAGGCCCTCCCGTTGATCGTCGATTTGCTTGAGTGGGCCCAGTAACGTCTCCATTGGAGACTTTGTTGTTACTGTGTCTGGCATATCGAATACTCTCGGTAGCTTGCCGGGCTCTCTGAGAGGGGCGGAGGAATCGAACTCGGGTCGGCCATGTTGGCCGCTTGTAAGGCGAACGCCCTACCCACTGTGCTATCGCTCCAGCCCAATAAATTAAAAAAAAAAAAAAAAAAACTTTCTTTAAATCAGCACTTCCCAAGGGATGGAGAGAGAGTACAGTGGGCAGGGTGTATGCCTTGCATGCTGCTGACCCATGTTTAATTCGTGGGACCCTTTATGGTCCCTGAGCATGGCCAGGAATGATCCCTGAGCACAGAGCCAGGTGTAAACCCTGTACATAGCCAGGTGTGCTTCCCCCGCTACCTACCCCAAATTGGCATTTCCCATACTTAATTCAGAATAGTTTGGTTCTTTTTGATTATGTGTGTGTGTATATGTGTGTGTGTGTGTGTGCGCGCGTGCGCGCACGCGCTTGCATCCAGGGTGTCTCTTCATATTTTTTTGATTGGCAGGAGTGTGTGTGTGTGTGTGTTTGTGTGCGCGCTTGCATCCAGGGTGTCTCTTCATATTTTTTTGATTGGCAGGAGCATCAATATGGCATACTGATTAGCAGACTATTCGTTGTACTTGCTCTTTTGTGTATTTTTAAATTAAGAAATAACTTTTGTTACCTACTAACTTTTGGATGATCTTTTCTGCCTTGTCTAGCTCTAATACTGTGCTGTTATTTACAAATTTTGGGTCATCATTGCTGATACCTAGATCTGCTTCATCGAGGAACATAGACTTTTCTTTTACTATTATCATTATTATTTGTGATGCCGGGGATTGGACCGTGGGCAGGTGGTCTACGACATCTGTTGCCCCGGATTTTCATTTTGTTTGTTTTGTTAAAGTGGGGATCGATCCATTGCAGGGCCACATACACAGAAGCCTCTTAGACTTTCTGTTAACCATTTTTTTTCCTTTTAGATATATTTATGCTTTTGTTATAGCCTTGTGGAAGTTAATTAGGCAAGTGTATGAGGAAGTTTTGAAAGTAAGATCAAGTTTATAGTAAAGTAACATTAATGCCACAGCTCTAGCATGGGTAAAGTGTTTGCCTTGTACGTGGCCAACTTTGATAACCGGCATCCCATATGGTCCCCCGAGCCTGCCAGGAGTAAGCTGTGAGCACTGCCGGTTGTGACCCCAAAACAAAACCAAAAAGAATTAAAGTATTAATAGTTTTTTGTGGTTGTTAAAAATTAAGTTAGCGCTTGATAGTCTAATAATGTATAGCTATTAATTTCTGGTATGTATGGAATTGGAATGCAGTAACTTTCTGTACTGATCTCTTCAAAATCAGAAGAGTGATAGTAGTAAAGTAAAGTAAAGGCCCTCCCATTGATCATCGATTTGCTCGAGCGGGCCCAGTAACGTCTCCATTGGAGACTTTGTTGTTACTGTGTCTGGCATATCGAATACGTCACGGGGAGCTTGCCAGGCTCTGCCGTGCGGGCAAGATACTCTCGGTAGCTTGCCGGGCTCTCCGAGAGGGGCAGAGGAATCGAACTCGGGTCGGCCATGTTGGCTGCGTGCAAGGCAAACGCCCTACCGCTGTGCTATCGCTCCAGCCCAAGTGATAGTAGATTGATATATAAATTGAGTTTAATTCATGAGCAGCAGTAAGGCCATGCAATAAAAGATATTAATGGACTCTGAGTTAAAACTTAATACTGTTGACTAGCTGAATTAACCTCATGTGCCCTGTAGCTGAAGAAATGTATCTGGTTTGCTTTCTATTTATCAAGTGAAATACAGAGGAGGGCGGCTAAAGTGGCAAGAGATAACAATTTTAGGTGAAATAAATAATTTCAGAGATGTGAGGGCTAAGCTTAAGTTATAAAGAAAAAGATAGGGTGAATGTATAGCTATTAGTACTAGAATATTAAATGACTACCCTTTAAAACTTGGAAGATACTATTTTTTTTTTTATTTTTTTTTATTTTTTTTTTATTTATTTATTTATTGAATCACTGTGGGAAAGGTTACAAAGCTTTCAGGTTTATGTCTCAGTCATGCAAATATCAAACACATTTCCCTTTACCAATACTTATTTTTTCCCATGAAGAACCCCAATAAAACCCCACCCCCCACCCCTCCCTGTCCCTGTGAGGCAGATGAATTCTAGTTAACACTCTATTGGAAGATACTATTTTGACAGTAACTTTTACAAAGCGACTACCACAGCTTGTACTGTATAGTATATAAAGAGGTTCAAAAAAGATAAATTCATGGAAATAATACTGGAGATTTGGAATATACTAAAATTCTTGTAAATTCAGCACAGAAAATAGACATGGTCTCTTGCAAAACACCTATTATAGTTCTTGATGTTGATATGACTCAAAATTGCTTAAAGACAGGAAGCGGGCTGGAGTGATAGCACAGTGGGTAGGGCGTTTGCTTTGCACGTGGCGACCTGGGTTCGATTCCCAGCATTCATATGGTCCCCCGAGCACCACTAAGAGTAATTCCTGAGTGCAGAGCCAGGAGTAACCCCTGTGCATCGCTGGGTGTAACCCAAAAAGCAAAACAAAACAGGAAGCATTTTGGTTGAGACTTGTTTTTTAGGGCTGTAGAGATAGTACCTGCGTAGGCACTTCCCTTGAGCTCTGTTGACCCAGGGCCCATCCCCTGCATAAAGCCCGTGAGCACCAGCAGGAGTGATCACTGAGTGCTGCTGGGTACGGCCCCAAAACCAAAATCCAAAACAGAAAACTTTATTTTCAAACATTCTATCAGCACAGGATTTGACTTAGTATGAAGTAAAACTAGAAGGCTAATTACATTGAATAATTCTGCAAGCATCCAATGATAAATGATTAAAAATAAGTTGTATACATGTATGCTGAAAATGGAACTAAGTTTTTGAACAGATATCTGTATGTCTATGAGCTGCCTATCTCTGCTTAAGCTAGAATAGCATAGAATAGCTTATAAGTGAAGAAATGAAGTTAGGCATCAGTAATGACTGGATGCATACACTATTCCAGTGGGAAAATAGTTATGATTAACTCTTGAAAGGGCTATGATCTGTATCTTCAAAAATATTACTCGGTTCTCAAAGATTATTATTGGAATTTTTATAGCTTATAGAAGTCTTTTTAAATAATTTTATGTGAGTCACATCAACTGATTTGAGTAGCTAGAATTCTTAATCAAGAACTTCATTAGGTTATATCTTGCAAGCATGAGGAAAATTTAGGTAGACTGAAGTGGATTAAAGACAATTCAGATAAAATGAACAATTAATGGGGAAAGACTTTCTTAACAATGAGAATAATACTATAGATTTTTTTTGTTTTTTTTATTATTGCAGTCAGAAACCATTGCACATTACTGTGTAAAATTACACAAATAATAGGAACTTGCTGTTGAAAGTGATTTTACTTTTAAGCCTTATAGTTTTTTTAACCTTTGTAATTTTAAGTTTAAGTTTGTCATGTGTTTGTTTTTTATCATTTCTTTTTTGGTTAAAGTTGCAAACAGCAAGTATTTGTGTGTATTAAATTCCTGAAAGTGTTGGGATGGAATTACAGTAATGTGTCATGGCTTGGGCCCCTCGCAGGAGTGTATCTCGCAGTCAGCAGTGAAAACAAAGTTTGAACAGCACACTATCAGAGCTAAACAGATACTAGATACTGTGAAAAACATAATGGATTCAATAAACGTGACAGCAGCAGAGAAAAGGTAGGAATTCATTTTATTGCAAAACGAAATTACTTGTCCTTCATATCAGGATGAATTTTTCAGCCTGAGTTCATTAATCGCTGATATAAGTGCTTAGCACACTGAAGTCAAACTGTGGGTTTAGCTGGTGCCTGACTGGAGCTGTTTATTCTACAACCTCGAGTACATCCTTTATATTACCTGGAGCTCAGCATTCTCGTATATGCATTGTGATTTTCAGTTGTTCAGAGGCTTTAAGATGTTGTTAAAGTGGTAGAGGAACCATATCTTCAGAGAAGCGGATTCCCCAGGTGGCTTAAAAATTGTGTGGGTGACTGATTCCTAGTTGCCTCATCATCAGGTGTTGCAGGTTACATAGGTGAAGTGGGGAACAAGGAAGGTATCCCCACAGGAAGAAGAGTGCTTCCACTCTGTGTTCAACCCACATTGGTCATCCTGGGAAGTCCTTGGGGTGGATCAGGACTGGTCAAGTCAGCCACAGGACATGGACACTTGCACCCCAACAGCCCCATGAGGCAACCGTCAAGCTGCACCTGAAATGACTTGATCTACATGGCACGGGAACTGGTCCCCATCACTCCAGCACTCAGCAAGCCGTGGACTCGGGGCCCTAGCACGGAATTGTTCTTTGCAAAAAAAGGACTGTCAGTCCTAACCCCTGCCCAGGTTTCTCAGGTCTGTCACTGTTCTTCACAGAAAAGAATTTCAGGAGGCAAAAGTGCAGTAAAGAAATATTTTCATTTAGAGAAATATGATGGAGGGATGGAGGGAATAAGGAGAGGAGAGAGAGAACAAGAGGGAACACACGCCTGAGGTCAAGATATGAACCTCTAAGAAAAATAGGCTTATAAAATATAATTTAAGTATTTGCTTCTTTTGATACTTAAATGACCTTTTTCCCTCTTATATCATGCTAATAGATGGTTAATACATATGTGAGTGTTCTTGATTAATTTCTCTGGGATTTAAAAATGCCCTGAATATTAATTGTTCTTCATACTACGATAGGGTTTATTCAATAGAAGAGAGAGAAGATCAGATTGATAGACTGGACTTTATCCAAAACCAGATGAATATTTTAACACTAGAAGTGAAGAAGAAGATCAAGGAGGTTACGGAGGAAGTGGCCAACAAGGTGAGCAGTACAGTTTTGTTTTTTTTTGTTTGTTTTGTTTTGCTTTTTTTTTTGCTTTTTGGGTGACACCTGGTGATGCACAGGGGTTACTCCTGGATCTGCACTCAGGAGTTACTCCTGGCGGTGCTCAGGGGACCATATGGGATGCTGGGAATCAAACCCGGGTCGGCCGCGTGCAAGGCAAACGCCCTACCCGCTGTGCTATCTCTCCAGCCCATAGCACAGCATTTTTATGATAAAGGGTGACTTAATCATCATTAAGTAGGTTTGATAATGCCAAAAAATGCTTTTCCTGTTACTTTAAAAAAAGAGTGCTAAATTTCTTTTTACAATAAGTGTTTTGACTGTTCATAAACTTTTGTTAACTCTGGTTTGATCACTTGCAGGTTTCATGTGCAATGACAGATGAAATTTGTCGACTCTCCGTTTTGGTTGATGAATTTTGTTCTGAGTTTCATCCTACTCCAGGTGTATTGAAAGTATATAAAAGTGTAAGTTAAAAAGTGGAGCTGAGGGCTGAGAGTGTGGGTCATGAGGTAGGGCACATGCCTGCATGTTCGTGCCCCACCTTGGACCCCTGGCAGCACTTCTGTCCTCCCTGCCAGCTTGCAAATGAATAGAGTTAGCAGCCAGAGATTCGCATCCCTGGTTTGAATCCCTGGCGGCACCACTATGGGATGGTTCATCCCTCCAAAAAATAGTAGAGTTAAAAGTTATTTAGGTATTTTGTTTCCTCCTTGTTTTGTATCTTACCTAATGTTCTGACTACTTTGTTACAATTACAATTTAGGTGTTGATAGTACTTTTGACATTTATATTCTTTGTGTATTTGACTTCACCATCACCAAAACACCCACAACCTCCCACCCACCCATGCCACTGAGTCACTGAGCCCTCCTGCTCCCCCTCTGTGGGTCCTCCAGTCCCCAAGGTTTGGTGTCAATGGTTACTGTCTCTACCCTTGCTTTGTTTCTCTGTCTTCCACAGGTCATCAGTGCTTCTCTTTCTCTCTCTCTGACCTAGTTTGCTTCAGCATGATTAACCCCCCCCCCCCCCCCCCCCCCCCCCCCCCCGCCCGCCCCCCAGTTCCACCCAAGTTACAGTGAAAGGATCATTTTCTCCTTCTTTGTGCTACATTGTATCCCACTCTGTTTTTAGACCACAGCTTCTTTACCCCTTCATTCTTTATTGGACGTTTTGGTTGTTTCTTTTTTTTTTCCCCATATCCTGGCGACTGTACACAATGAACATAGCTGTGCATGCATATTTTTTCTGATTAATGTTTTTAGATTTGGGAGATAGATTCGAAGAATTGGAATTGCTGGGTCATGTGGACCTCTCAGTTTATTGAGAAATCTCCATACCAGTTTCCATAGAGGCTGAGTCAGGTGTTCCCAGCAGTAAATTGGAATTGTTTGTTTTTGTTTTTTTGACCTCATCCCTGCCAGTCTGGTTGTTTTCAGTTAGTTTTGATATATGCGATTCTCACTGGTGGAAGGTGATAGATACCTCATTGTTTTGGTTTGCATTTCCCTTCTTGGCATCTGCATGTCCTGTTCATGGAAGTGTCTGTTCCTCTCTTATTCTGTTTTCTGGGTTTTTTTGTTTGTTTGTTTGCTTGGTTTTACTCTTCATTGTTTTTGTTGGGTGGTGGTGGTGGTGGTGGTGGTGGTGGTGGTGGTGGTGGTGGTGGTTGTTCCTCTCCCCATTTCTTGGTTGTTAATTTCTTTGTTGCTAAGCTTTGTGTTTGATATATTTTGAATATTAGTCTCTTACTATTAGTATTCATGTATTGTGTGCTAATATCTTCTCCCATTTGGTAGGGTATCTTTTACTGTAGCTCGAGTTCCTTTTGTTCTGTGAAACTCATGTATTTGATGTAACCCCGCGTGTTTATTTTTTTGTTTTCATATCTTTGTCAGTGGGATCAAGTCATTAAGGTCCCTCCGAAGTTCAGGCTTTGAGCAGTTCTCTATTTTCTTTTTTGTATTTTATGAATTTTGTTTTAATTGTGAGGTCTTTAGTTCATATTGAAGTAACTTTTGTATATGATGTTAGCTACAGATCTATTGTCTGGCATCTATTCAGTTCTCCAGCACACTTACGAAAAATTTTGGCTTTCCTTGCTCTGGTTTCCCATAGATCTGAGGGTTTAGCTCTTGGTTCTTAGTTCTGATCTGTTGGTCTGACAATCTCCAGTTATGTAGTACCTTCCAACTTCTTGGTTTCTCAGATTGACCTTAGCTGTTCAAGGTATTTTATAGTTCCATATCGATTTTCATTTTAAATCCTTTATAAGTGTCATCAACATTTTACTGGAATTGCATTGAATCTGTGCTAAGAATATGCTAAGTAGGGTGGTCATTTTGACAGTGTTAATTCTTCCAATCTATAAACATGGAAGATTTTTCCATTTCTTGGTGTCTTTTTTCCTTTCTTTTATAAGTGACTTGAAATTTAAGGTATCTGTATCTTTCACATCTGTTGTTGATTCCTTAGTGTTTGTTATTTTTGTCTACTATTTCAAATGGAATAGTCTTTTATCCCTTGCTCTTTGGTTTTTTTTTTTTTACATATAACAGTTGTTTTTCGCCATTTTAGTATCTTCCTATTAAACTTTTAATACTAGCTAAGCAGTTATGTATAAAAAATAGAAAAGTATCTTTGGAATAAGATAATTTTAGCATTTCTTGTACTTAACAATGAAATGTGCATACATACTGGAGAAAAAAAATAATATGGTCATTTGCCATTGTTAACAGGAATTAAATAAGCACATAGAAGATGGTATGGGAAGAAACCTGGCCGATCGGTGTACCAGTGAAGTCAATGCCTCAATGCTTCAGTCCCAGCAAGAAATTATTGGTAATCTTCCTGTTTACAACATCACATATAGTATTTTCTTTATTTCATTGGTAAAGGGTTTATTTTCCTTTGGCTATTTTGTAAGATACAGAACACTATTTGCTGTTTAAATTTCTATTTTTTCTATTAAAGTGTCTTATTCCTTAAAACAAATACTATGATTTGTTCTTTCTAGAAAATTTGAAACCATTGCTTCCAGCTAATATACAGAATAAACTTCATACATTGGTTCCTTGCAAGAAATTCGATCTCAGCTATGATCTAAATTGCCACATGTTGTGTTCAGATTTTCAAGAGGATATTGTATTTCGTTTTTCCTTGGGCTGGTCTTCCCTTGTTTATCGTTTCTTGGGCCCAACCAATGCTCAGCGGGTGCTTCTAGGATTATCAGAGCCTATCTTTCAGGTATGAAATTCTTATTTTGCCTATGTGGTTTTCTCTAAGAGAAAGAGCTGTGTTAAATTTGCTATATATGAGCTTATGTCATACAGAGCCTTTTCTGAATTAGAGATAATATACTCAAAGGAAAGATACATTGCACGTCATGGATCTTTATTTTTTATCTGCTCACTGTTTCTGCGTAGAGGGGTTCCCTCTGCTTAGGGGTTGCTCCCAGCAGTGTGTTGGTGGGGGCGGGGATGGGCAGTGCTGAGTTCAGACCTGGAACTCCCACATGCAAGGCTTGGTTCCAGCTGTTTGAACAGTCTCTCTGTTTCATTTTTTTTTTTTTTTAACTTTTTTTATGGTGAACCAAGGTAGTTTTATTGAAACTTATTTTGAAAGATGTGAAGGAGGAGAAAGGGAGAAGTACAGGTTGGAGAGAGAACACAGGCTTCTCCAGAGTGGATACAAGCTAGCAAAGACAGAGACAAGTGAGGTAGGTGTTCAGGGGAGGCACAGGCTTGAAGAGCAAGCCCCATTTTCTACTTTATTAAAAGCGGTAGGTTCTCCCCCCCCCCCCCCCCCCCCCCCCACTACAAATACATTGGAATTAACGCAGGAAAAAATTTTTGGGACTTCTTGTTGTTGTTCTTTTGGCCACACCTGGTAGCACTTGGGATTATTCCCAGCGCAGTGCTTGGAGCTGCTTCTGACAGTGCTTGGATCAGTGCATGGGGCTGGGGGTCAAGCTCGGGGTCCCAAATGCAAAGCATGCACTCCGTCCCTTTCAGTCACCTCCCCAGCCCTTGTATTCTGTTATTGAAAAAAAAAAAAGTGTCATCACAGTTAAGTTTTAAGGCATGTCTTATCACCCACCAAAGATATCCTTTTGGGACCAGAGAGGTAGGAGAGGGGTTAGGCCTTGCATATGACCCTTCTGGTTTAATCAGTGGTATATATAGTTGCACCTGCTGATGTGGCCCAAACATCCCCTCCCCCTCCCAAATAACAAAAGATGGCGCTATGTCTATGAGAAGCTACTGGTTTCCTCCAGACCTTCTGCTAGAGCTTTCTATAGCTCTCAGCTGAACCCTTTCTGACATGTCCCATAAACAAACACACAGAGTGTGTTCTGCTGTGCCTGACTCCTTTCACTTGTTTTCAGGGTTTATCATTGCACTCTGTGAATGTTGTAGCATAGATCAGTACTCAGTACTCCCTTCCTTGCTATGGCTTAAGTATAGTCCACTCTAGAAATAACACATTCAATTTACTATCAGCTGATGGATATTTTGAGCTGTTTGTACCTCTTGGCTATGAGGAATAATGATTCTGTAAACATTGTTTTATTTTATTTTTGCCTTTGACCACACCTGGCTGTGCTCATGGTACTTGGGGATGATTAACTCCTGGCAGATCTTTGCGGGGGACGGTGGTGCTGGCAGTTGAACCAGGGCGCCCGCATATGAGGCAGGCACCCCAGCCCTGTGGGTGATTTTCCCAGTCCACATGTGCTGTTTTTATGTACGCATGTTTTCATTTTCTTGAGTTTATTTCTGGGGAGTAGTATTGTTGGAACATATGGTGACTGTTTAACATTCTGCGGAACTGCCAAGCTGACTTCCAAAGCTGATGTTCCGTTTTACATTCCTACCAGCAGTGCATACGAAGGTCCTATTCCTCAAGATTCTCACCAAGGCTTGCTCTTGTCTTTTTAATTCTAGTTAATGTAAGAGGCATCATTATCATTTTGATTTCTATTTCCTGGACAACTATGGTTTTGAGCTTGTGTTTAATAGCGGTGTATGTGTCCTTTATTGTGAAGTGCCTGGTCAAATCGTTAGCTGTCTTTTTAAAATCCCCTTCCCTATCTCTCCCTTTATTGTTGATGTGGTTGCAGTGATCAGAGTTGGTGCACACCCCTGACTGGTGTGGGCACATTTTAGTTGCGGTGCTTATGGGGGTTGCATATCAGGTTGAGGTGTCCTTACACACACTTGATCACAGTGCTCACTGAGGTTTGCACTTCTTTAGTTGTGTTTACACACATGCTTACCAGGGGTCACACTTTCTAGCCATGACACTTGCATATCCGTTTTGGTTGTTGGGGGGACATGGGGAAGGCATGTGTATGCGTGGACTTGACTTTGGTCACATAGCTCTCTGCTGAGGAGTGCTCAGGGGGACCAGATGGGGTGTTGGGGATCAAACGAGCCAGTTACATGTGAGGCGGGTGCCTTCCCTCCTATTCTCTCTCCAGTCCTGGCATCTTTTTATTTGTGGTCCTCACTGGATGCTACACCACCCCTTTTGCAGTGCTTCTGTACCTGACTGCGTGGCGTGTGGCTTGAAATTGCTTGCAGCGCGGGAATTGGTCGCAGCATCTTAGCTGCCACACTCACAGTAGACTTGCTTGGATAGTGTGTGGTGTATGTGGGACGCTGGGGATTTGAACTCACGACCCTGCGTTTGCCAGCAGGTGGCAGGTGCTACAGGCATCTGTACTGCTCCCCTGGGCTACGTTCGCTCATTTCTTCTTTATTAAAATTCTTTCTTTTGAGCGTGGGGGTCACACACCTGGCAATGCTCAGTGCTTACTCCTGGCTCTACACTCAGGAATCGCTCCTGTCAGTTGTCTAGGGACTGTACGGTGTGCCAGGGATTGAACCCAGATCCACTGCACGCAAGGCAAGTGCTCTACCTACTGTACTGTTGCTCTGGCCCCTTTATTTGCTCATTTCTTAATTGAGATACTTGTCTCATAGACTTGTAGTTCTATATATATTCTAGGTACAAGTCTTTTTGTCAGATGTAGTATCTGTATTTTAAATTTCTGGCATGTCTTTTCATTTTTCTAAGTAGCATATTTTGAAGTTTAAAATGCATCTCCTATTTTGAAGTCCCTTTTAAAAAAAAAGAAGAAGAAGAAGAAAGAAAAGGATTATGGCTTTTGGGGCCTGATAGTACAGTGGGTGGACCCTTCCTTTGCACATGATTGACCTGAGTTCAATTCTCAGCACCCTCTATGGTCAGTCATCACCAAGAGTGATGCATACTAAAATTATTTTTTTTGGGGGGGGGGTGGAGGGGTGGGTATGAAATACGTTCTTCCTAAGGAGTAAAGGACTATTTATAAATAGACTGATGGTATATTACAAAAGTATATTCTTCCTGATCTCCTTGGTCTGTGTTGGAATCAATTTCAGGCCATTTTTATTGTCTTTAGATATTTATGGCAAATTCATTTGTGTTGCCATTTGAACACGCCCAGCAGTGCTCAGGGGCCCCGTGCTGAGGGGGTGCGCCTGAGCCTGGGGCTCCCCCATTAGGGCGTGTGCTCCAGCCCTCTCAGTCACCCCCGGGTTGGTCAGGTTGTGATGGGATCAGTCCTTTTGTAGGCTTATCATAATCTAAAAAGCAGTGCAGTAGGATTTGTCAGAGTCATCATTGTAAGACTCTTCCGCTCCCCCCCTTGTCAGCTCCCTAGATCGCTAGCCTCCACCCCGACTGCTCCCGCCAACCCAGCGACACCAGACAGTACATCACAGGAAGACCTCATGGTCACCCTAATAACAGGACTGGCTTCTCTCACATCTAGAACTTCTATGGGCATCATCGTGGTCGGCGGAGTGGTAAGAATAAAGACCTTACTGTGGGATCATTAAAATGTTTGCGAAGCTGCCTGCTCAATGATGAAAAGATCTCTTTACTTTTAATCCTTTTTCATAGTTGTATAGGAAAATACACTCTTGTATGTGTCAGTTAAAACCACAGTAAAACTGGGCTGAAGAAAAGATAATACATTGTTTTCTGTTGCTTGCAGCCTAATCCAACTTTAAGTTTTATATATATATATATTTTTTATTTATTTATTTATTTATTTTTGCTTTTTTTGGGTCACTCCTGGCTCTGCACTCAGGAATCATTCCTGGCGGTGCTCAAGGGACCATATAGGATGCTGGGAATCAAACCTGGGTTGGTTGCGTGCAAGGCAAATGCCCTACCCGCTGTGTTGTTGCTCCAGCCCCTAAGTTTTTTGAACTTAAAAAAAATGGTTTATCTATTTCTCTTCTCCTTTTTGAAATTGATGTTCAGTATCACAGAATTTCAAGGAGGTATACTTTTAATTTAGTTTTGGTAAAATGACATAAAAAGTTCTAGGTCAAAAGTAGTAAGGTAACACTTTTTTAAGTACAATCTTATGTTTTTTAATTGCTTTTTTTGTTTGTTTGTTTTGTTTTTTGGTACATACCTAGTGATGCTCAGGGGTTACTCCTGGCTCTGCACTCAGGAAATGTGTCTAGCCCCCTGAATTACTTCTACTGAGATATAATTGACATATAAGTTTGTTTTGTCTTTTAGATATACAGCATTAGATTTTACATATGTATTGTGAAATTATTTCAAATAAATTATTTTTAATATAGTTCTTTAGGGGCTGGAGCGATAGCACAGCGGTAGGGCGTTCGCCTTACAAGCGGCCAACATGGCCAACCCGAGTTCGATTCCTCCGCCCCTCTCGGAGAGCCCGGCAAGCTACCGAGAGTATCTCGCCCGCACGGCAGAGCCTGGCAAGCTCCCTGTGACGTAATCGATATGCCGAACACAGTAACAACAAAGTCTCCAATGGAGACGTTACTGGGCCCGCTCGAGCAAATCGACGATCAACGGGAGGGCCTTTACCTTTTACCTTTATAGTTCTTTAGAAACAAACATGACCAAATAGCTGACCTTAAAATAATGCTTCCTATTTTCATACTGCAACCTACAAAGAAATAGTATTTGTATATGGGAATAACAAGCAAGATTCAGGTCCCTTCTGATCTTCTCTGAATGTCAAAATCTTCCTAGAAGCTTTAAAAGATTACTTTTTAGTAGATCATATGAGAATATATTTTTTTTTAAAAATCTGTATTTTAAAGTATAAATTTACTTTGAACCTTTGACCTAAAAAATAGCACATATTGACATGTCAAGCTTACCAAATGTCTGTCCGGTTATTAAATAATTCACAAAAGACTGTTTTTCTTTATAATGTGGCTCTGAATCTGTCTTACAGATTTGGAAAACTGTAGGCTGGAAACTCATCTCTCTTTCATTAAGTATGTATGGAGCTTTGTATCTTTATGAAAGGCTGACTTGGACCACCCGAGCCAAAGAGAGAGCCTTTAAGCAACAATTCGTCAACTATGCAACTGAGAAACTGCAGATGATTGTCAGCTTCACAAGTGCAAACTGCAGCCATCAAGTACAACAGTAAGTTGAAGGATTTATGTTTTGGTTTAGAAAGAGAACTTTCTGGGGCTGGAGCGATAGTACAGTGGGTAGGATGTGTTGCCTTGCAGGTAGCTGGCCCGGCTTTGATCCCAGCATCCTATATGGTCCACCCCACCGCCAGGAGTCATTCCTGAGTGCAGAGCCAGAGTAACCCAGGAGCAGCACTGGGTGGGGTCCAAAAGACAAATGAAATTTAAAAAAAGAAAAAGATAGCTTTCTGTGGGGCTGGAGTGATAGTCCAGCCAGAGGGTAGGGCATTTGCCTTGCATGTGCCTGACCCTAAATCACAAACATTTTAATGATCCCACAGTAAGTTCTTGATTCTTACCGCTCCGCCACTCCAGTCCCTGGCATCCCATATGGCTCCCCAAGCTCACCAGGAGTGATGCTTGAGCACAGAGCCAGCAGTAACCCCTGAGCATCACGAGGCAGACCCCAGAACCTAAAAATAAATAGCCGTTTTCTGGATGACAGGCATACATCCAGAAAATACACAGGAGTGCCACTCAAAGAATTACTGTAATGTGAACATACTTTGTAATCAGTTAAAAAAAAAAGATATAGAACAGTGTCCCCCAAAATGCAATATTGTGGAGGAAATTATTTAGGAAATTATTTAGGAAATTACTATGACTATGAGTCATAGTCACGAATATATATGTTTGAAGATACACTTTTAGAGCACAAGAGAATTTTATTATGATCCATTGAGTTTTTTAATGTATCCTAAGTATTTCACGGATTCTATAAAAATAACATGGAGCTTCTTGGTCAAGCATCTTGATCAGATCTCGGTTTGATCTTTTTTACCACCAAGACAGACAAATACAAAGTTTTTAGTACTCCAGTAAGTGGTAGATAATATGCTGTATTTTATGCTACTGAGAGCTGAATTTTATTATTTTTGTGGGCACTGGGTGAGGGAGTTTAGCCTGGGCCACACCTGATGGTGTTCAGGGCTGGCTCCTGACTCTGTGCTCAAGTCCTGCTCCTGACAGGCTTCAGGGACCATGTAGGGTGCTAGGAGTTGAACCCAGCCCAGCCACAGGTGAGATAAGTGTCCTGCCTGCTGTACTGTCATCACTCCAGCCCCTACAGAGAGCTGAATTTTAAAGTTCTCCCAAGTCAAGACAACTGCAATTTGTCAGAAGGAGTAATAGGTACATATTATAAAAGGGTAGAAGTGATTAATTTATAAAACTCATAAAGCAAGTTTAAATAAGAAGGACAATTAATCAGTGAAAGTTCCTTTTGAGATTTGAACAGGCAGAATAACAAGATGTCAGCAGATAAACTGTCCAAACCAAAGATGAGAGGGGAGCGGGGCAATGACAAGGGATATATTTAGAAACATGAGAGCATTCCAGTACTGATGTGGGTGTAATACTTTTTTTTATTTTAAGGGAAATGGCAACTACTTTTGCTCGCCTGTGCCAACAAGTTGATATTACGCAAAGACATTTGGAAGAAGAAATTGCTAGATTATCCAAAGAAATTGATCAGTTGGAGAAAATACAGAACAATTCAAAGCTCTTAAGGTATGGATCTTTTCCCCTCAGTTATGTCATCATTTGCTGGTCTTCTTACCAAAATATAATTTTGTAATATCACTAGTGTATAGTATTAGAAATCCTTATGCTTGGGTTAAGTTATAATTTCCCATATTTAATTCCACACAATTTTAGTGAAAGTTAATTTCAACAAGAAGATTCTAATTGGAAGGTACTTTTAAGATCTAAACTTAAATCTCTTTTAAGCTTTGTAAAAGTTCCTTTTCAGGGACAGATTATGACTCTTCAGTTTTAAATAGCCAAGACCCCCAACTTTTGTTCCCATTGAGAACTGTTGCATAGTTTTCAGTTCTTAAATTTGAAGCAGCCAAAGTAAATAAAGATGCCCTAATATAATGTAGTGTTCTGGCTTAATGTGATGTATCATGGAAATTTTGAGGTACAAAGTTTGCTTTGGGGGTCAAGACCAGAAGTATCACCAAAAGATACTACTTCTTGGCAGTTCGTAACTTTAGCTTTATTACCTGTTCACTGACATATGAGGAATCTGGGAGAATCATTAAGAATATTTTAATCCCTGCTGCTCATCAGTGTTCCATACAGTTGCTCATATAAGAGCGTTTGCAACATCTGGGAATTAGGGGAACTTTTCCTTGTGACCTGAATTTGGGAACGTGTATTTAATACATTAGGTCTAGTGTTGATCTATGATGTTTTAATCTGATCAGCAGTTACATTCTTTTGTTGTTGTTGTTAGTTTTGTTTTGGGGGCCATCCAGTTATGTTCAGGGCTTACTCCCAGCTCTGTGCTCAGGGATCACTCCTGGCATGGCTCAAGGACTATTTGGGATGCCTGGACTCAAACGTGGGCTGGCTGTGTACAAGGCAAACACTCTGGGCACTGCACTCTCTCTCTGATGCAGCAGTCACTTTCTTTTACCTGTCCTCCAAAATCTCTGGGAAAGATAACTTCCCGTTGTTTCGATCCCAGTCTCCCCTCACCCACACAATCACCCAAGTGAATTTCGTATATTGATTGCATTGCTCCTATTTCAACTTACATCACCGATGGATATAACTCGGTGGTAGAGAGCTTTTGTCTTGCATGTGTGAGGACCAGGTTTTGATCCCTGGCATAGACAACGAAGTCCTGTAGATTATTTTTTAACCTAGGTGGTTTTAATTTGCCAAGTTGGGCAGCCAGAGGGTAATGATTTGTGCTGCTGCTGTAGTTCTGGAGAGCACTAGGCATCAGTCGGCGATCACTGAGGACGTCAGTGGTACCAGTAGTTGAACCCAGGGCTTCACATAGGCACCGCATGGACTCGACCACTGAGCCATATTCCTGGCCCTCTTTTAATAGATTTTTATTTTGATATTTAGTATTAAGGTTTGAAGTAGTTTTCTTATTAGAAATAGAGTTTCATCTTGTTAGTATAAAACGTTGTCCAGGACACTAGTCTGTGTTGATTACTGTTGTAGACATTCATTTGTAGCACTTAATAACATCTGATTTGGGCAGGACTGAATTGGTTCGGTACAAATATTTTTTATCTGTAAATTCATTTTTCTCTAATAGGAAGTTTAAAATAACAGTACTATAATATTTAGAACCTCCATTATTATTACATTAGGTTTAGCCATTCATTAAATTCAACTTAATTTTTTGCTCCGGGAAAATTGCCTAAAAAAAAAAAATGCAGAAAAGTTCATACGTACATGGTGGGCTATACTCTTCAGGGACTACGCCTGGCAGTGGTAGGGGACCAAAGACCATGCCCTGATGGAAGTGGGCTCCCTGGAAGGCACATGCCTTCAGTGTTGTGCTCTCTCTCCAGCCTCCATGTACACGTATACATTATTTTTTAAAATTTATTGTTTTTTTAAAATCAAAATTTTTAGAGCATTGCGAAGTCGCTCATGATTGTATTTCAGTCCTACAGTGTTCCAACACCCATCCGTCCACCAGGGTACATTTCCCAGCACTAGGGTCCCCAGGTTCCCTCCTATCACCCCCCACTTCCCACCCGCTGCCTGCCTCTTTGGTAGGCGCTTTTCTTCTCCCCCAACTCCCCTTGCTCTTGTTCTCTCTCTCTCTCTCTCTCTCTCTCTCTCTCTCTCACACACACACACACACACACACTCTTATTTTGGGCATTGTGGTTTGCAGTGTTGATACTGAAAGTTCATCCAGAATATCCCTTACCTACTTTTAACCCTCAGGTCTTGTCCAGCATGATCTTTCCCAGCTATTATCTCCTCTGTCTTACTTACCCTCAGCTCCACACACACTTGTGGTTGATTCTAGCCATTGACCACTTCTCCGAAACCCTGTTTACTCTGGCCATTGATACTGTCCTTCTGCTACATATATTTTTTATATACCACAGATGAATGCAGTCATTCTATAACTGTCCCTTTCCTTCTGACTCATTTCACTCAGCATGATACTATCCATGTCCACTGATTTATAGACAAATTTCATGACTTCATTTTTCCTGACAGCTGCATAATATTTCATTGTGTTTCTTTATCCGTTCGTTTGTTCTTGGGCATTCAGGTTATTTCCAGATTCTGACTATGGTGAATAGTGCTGCTGTGAACATAGGAGTGCAGATGGTGTTTCTGCTTATACATTTACATTATATAGGCCCAAGCCTATGTACTCAGCAATATAGGGTGTTTTTCTGTCAACTTTAGTTCCACTTTTTCTCTTCATACAGCGGATGTATTCCTTATTTTAATATTTGTTTTTGGTGTTTGGGTCCATACCGACTGTGCTGTGGAATGACCCCAGTAGTGCCAGGGATCAAACTGGGATTGACCACTTGCAAGGCAAATGCTGTTTCTAGTATTTAAAAATATTTTTGGAAGATAGAGCAATAGTACAGAGTGTAGGATGTTTGCTTTGCATGTTGCCAGCCTGGGTTGTATTCCCAGCACCATATATGGTCTCCTGAGTTGTGCCAAGAATAAGCCTTGAGCATTTGTGTGTGTGTGTGTGTGTGTGTGTGTGTGTGTGTGTGTGTGTGTGTGTGTTCAGCCCATGGTCCTTTGATATCTGCCAGCTACTTTGTGCATATGTAAAACCAGAACACAAAATTCTGTACTTAAGTACTTAAAGGCAGTTGTGACTGTACTTGTCTTAGGCTGTAACTTTTTTCTCTTGTGTAAGCTGTTCTGACTATACTGTCTGTCTTTGTTAGGTAAAGTGGTGTTAACATTTATGGTCTTGGTGTTCAGAGTTACCTAGTTACCTTACACACCACCAAAGTACCCTACACCCATTCTACCCATGCCCTTGTGCTTTGTATTACTACTACTACTACTACTACTACTACTACTACTACTACTACTACTACTATCATTATTATTATTACTGGTTTGGGGGCCACACCTGGTTGTGCTCAGGGCTTGCTCCTGGTTCTTCACTCAAGGATCACTCCTGGTGGACTCTGGGGACCATATGGGGTACCTGGGGATCAAACCCAGGTAGGATAGGTGCAAAGCAAGTGCCCTAACTGCTGTACTCCTGCTCAGGCCCTGCACTTTTTTATTCTTATTTAAAACTTTTGTCTTTTTTCTCAGTACAAATCTGGGCATGGAAGTCTGTTATATTGCCCTATAGTAACAGTAACACACTAATTACTGTTTAAAAAGCTGATAGTAGTTGAATCTATTTAAAAAAGATAAATATTGCAGTTTGCTGGCCAGGAATTTTAATTTTTTCATGACCTTTATAATAATTTGGTGTTTTTGTTTTTTTGATTTATAGGAATAAAGCTGTTCAACTTGAAAATCAGTTGGAGAATTTTACTAAGCAGTTTCTCCGTTCAGGCAGAGAAGGAGAATCTTAACAAGAGATTGCTTTTGGTGATCCTCGTAGGAGGAAACAGAAGTTGGAAGATTGGATTAGTTGTTATTTTTATGAAATGACTTTAAATATGAATTACACTATACTTACGTAGCAAGTCCTTGTGTAGATTCTGGTAATGATCTCAGGGTGTTTGGCTTTCCGAAGAGTGTTAAGGTGTCTCTTTTGTTTTAATTTGGGGTAAAGGCTAGTTGTTTGCTGGTTTATTAAAATGAATTGGTTAAAAGCAACAGAACCAACTGCGTGACCCCTGAGGGGTGGGGCCTTGCTCTTAAATAGGGCTCTCTTTAATTTTTGACTCTGAAAAACTCTGCTTCCTGGCATCCAGGAGTTAGAGAATGTTCCGTTCATCTTTCTCAGAACTAATTTTTGATGCCTACTTTAGTGGGAATAGTCACTTTCTTGTTTTTATAAGCTGCATTGATCTAACCACGGAGGATTAGGGAATGTTCTTTGAGTGTATTATTTATGCAAGTTACAATCACTTTTGCCAGTCTGGCAGGTATGTCAACCACTAATAAATATGCTGTTGTTATGTTCATTAAAATTGATGTACAACAGTGGAAAGTAGAAAGGTTCATTATTACAGTTGGAGAGTATGTGGTTCTGGTTTCCTGGTCTGGTTCTAAAGACATTTTTCACTTTGATAGGATTCCAGTGAGGAAAAGCATTCTCAGTTTTACGAGTAAGGTCTGAAGTGGTTTTCAAAAAAAAGGCCCAAGAGAAAGAGAGGCCTGAATTTGGGTGCTTGCAGTCATGCACGGAATGCAGGTTTTCCAAAAGTATTTTCTAAGGACACTGCTGGATTATCTGCCAGGATGGTTTTTACTTTATTGTATGAATTTGCCAGAGCATGGTTGAAAATAATTACTGTTTTTTACCTTAATAGGGTATTTGTGTGGGTTCAAGTATTGTATCTGCTTCTGTGTATGGTACTAATCAAAATTTCTATGGAAACTTACAAAAAAGACATTCTTGGGCCTTACTGTGCAATCTATAGTTTTGAGGATGCCGTATTAAGATCACCAAGGTACTTTTAGAAATCTACAGTTCTAGGTGACACAGGATTTTGACTAAATGTAGTTTGCGCATCTTCTCTATGGGAGAGATAAAATTAAGGCTCATTTCTTCTTTTAATACTCAGTAATTTTTCTGTGCCTTTAAGGCTCCTAGAGGCTATTTAGACTTCACAAACCAGGTGCAACACTATTTTTTAAGATACTTTAAGGAAAAATTAACAGGCTGTTGAAGCCTTTCATTAATATTTTTTTGCAAATAAGATACAAAACCTTATTCGAATCAGGTGAATGTGGGTTGATAGCTTTCATTGGTGAGGTATGACAACAAGAAGAAAGGCACGAGGCAGAAAGTACAATTAGGTAACAGCTGAAAAACTGATAATACTGATTCAGCTTGTTTGATTACTAAACCTAGACCTTAAAGCTTTTGAACTTTTGAAACAGCGTAGTAATTTTTGTATTTCCTCATTCCTCGTAAAGAGCATAGTAGTGGTTCTCAAAAGATTTGTTCCTAGATTAACAGTATCAGTTGTGAGCCAACTAGAAATGCCATTTCTTGGGTATTGCCCCAGCCCTACTGTGGGGCGTGAAAGTCTCCAGCAGCCCCCCGGGGTGATCAGGAGGCGTGCTCAAATTTGGGAACAACTGGAGTAGTGTTTCCGGTAGAGTTTTCCATCACTAGTGTATGTGATGAAAGTAGTTCTACCAGGCCAGGTTTAAAAATGTGTGACTGCTGGAAATGGAACCCTGAAATAGGCAGCCTTGATGCCAGAAGACATGTGCACCAAGCCCATCAAACCTGGTTTATAATTGTGACTTACAGCTTATACACTTAAAGGTTACAGCACAGGTCCTCAGTTGTTTACTATAATGTTTGCAGGATTATTTATAAACTTTGTATAATTTTTAACTTTTTACAAGAGTACAGTTTTTATAAGTACACAAGCTTGCAAGGTGCAAATAAAACTCATTTGCCTGATAGTTGATAAATGTAGCATTTATACTGGCATTTGGTAAATTTGAATCTTTTATTTTCAACTTTTTATCGTTGATATTATAGTACCTTGGATAGACTCTTTGATTGTGCTAAATTTGTGTGCCTGGCAGTATGCAGGGTATATTTGTTGTTGTTGGGGGGGGCTGTCACATAACACCTCGTACCACATGTGTTCTCTGAGTGGTGTTGCTCAGGGAACATATGGGGTACTAGAGATCAAACCCGGGTCATCGGACATACATACATTGCACATGTTCTATGATATGAGGCACATCCCATCCCAGTGTTGAAAGTGTCAAAGTTACCCACAGCATAAGGTGTCAGGGAACACCATGGCAGAGGGTGCAGGGCTGGGGTTAGTTAAATTGAGAGATTTCTCCGTAATAGGCGTGTAGTTTGCAGATATTCCACATCCAGGAATACCTAATACCCAGCCCATTCTGCTGTGCAATCTTGCACAATTGAAAACTATTACAGAAAACAGTAACTCTTTCCCTCTCCCCCCAAAACCTTGAAAGCAGAGAGCAAACAGAAACCTCATAACCCATCATCCAGCTTCAAGAGTCAGCAGCTCACGGCCAGGCTTGTTCTTTATTTTTTTCCTTGTTTTGGGGGCCACACCCGTGGGCTTTCTCCTGGTGGGGCTCAGGGGGCCATGTTGGGTGCCAGGGATTGATGGGCCATGTGCAGTGGAAGCACCCTGCCCAGCAGTGCCCTCCAGTACCACCCTGGCCAGGCTTGTTCCATCTGAAGTTCTCACATTTTTCTGAAGTAGATTTAATTGTGATTCCCTTATTTGTAATCTCTTAAGGTTGTGGTGATGAAATGACAACAGTATGTTTTCAAACGACAAGCAGTATGTGTGGTTATTTTAAAATTACACATAAGAAACTAAATTAGGGCCTGGGGATTGCTCAGTGACTGAAAAAGCATCTGCCTTGCACGCGTGGGGCCATGAATCCCGCCCTTGGTTCTGTCCTCAGCCCGAAGCACAGTCCCAGCAGCTCTGTTGGCATTTGGTGAATTGTAATCTTTCATTCTTAACTTTTTAGGACAGGCATATAGTACTTGGGCAGAGCTTCAGTTGTTAACTCTTGCTTAGCATGCCTGGCCAAGTACAAAGTGATTTATTGCTGACACCAGTCAGGTCAGGGTGCACAGCACCTCCAGAGAACAACCCCCAGCAGCCAAGCATATGAATAACTCCAGTCATCAAAACTGCAACAAAAGGAAGGGAAAAGAAAAAACCGAGGGGCGCTCCAGAAGAATGACTTAATTTTGTATTTTCATGACAGGTCATATTTTTCACAGGAAGTTAGCACTTAGTACTTCTTTTTTGGTGTGGTGTGCTACATATATCTGGGTATTCTCAGGGATCACTCCTGGTGGAGCTCGGGGATCACATGGAGTGCCTGGGATCAGCATATAAGTTGATTGTGTATGAGGCAAGCAAGTGCCCTAACAGCTGTACTATCATTCCAGCCCCAGGCACTTTTTAGTGCTAAAGTCTTAGCACTCCAGTCTCTTGCTTTCAGCAGCCCATTCACTGTGAAGAAAACAATTATCCGTTTATGTAAATTAGGGCTGAGCTTGAACTATCGATTTCTTTCTGGAATTTTACTTAAAAATTGTGGAGCTGGGGTGATAGCTCTGTGGTAGAGCACTACTGTATGTGAAGCCCTGGATTTCATCATGGCACCTCGAAAAGTGAACTTCATGCAACAAGCACTGCACAGACATGCAAGCACCAGTCAGGCTGTGCTCAGTACACACCAGCACAACAACAGGAATTCTAAAGGTTGACTTAAAAGACACCACATGAGGGGCTGGAGAGGTGCAGCACCTTGCACATCACATGACTGACCCTGGTCAGTCCCTGGCACCCCACGTGATCCCTGAGCCCAAGAGTCAGGAGTAAGTCCTGAGTACTGCTGGATGTGGCCGCAAAACCAAAGCCCAAATAAACAATAAAAACCCATACTCCATAAATCTGGTTAAATGCACTTTATTGATTAAAATACCAATTCACAGCAACATTTCACAGCTACTGTACAAATAAACGGATGATTCACTGCAAGAAAGATCCAAGAATACTGTTAAGCCATGGTATAAGTCCATAGTTTAGTTTAAAGCTTCTTTAAGAGCTTTAATCTAGGAGGTTCACCTTTACTATCGTCCTTCTACAGACTTAATTTGCCACAAATGTGTAAAATGATTTTAGCTGAAGTAAAATGTCAACTTTACCCACTACCCACTGAGATGTGGATGCCTTTGGCTACAATATGCAGAATACAAGTGTTAGATGCTTCTTTGAAAAGAGACAGTAGGATAGAGCACCATTGTATAAGAGAAAAAGGCTTGAAGTATTTACCAAGTGTATCACCGAAATTCTAGTTATTAAAAAATTTAAGATTTTGTTGGGCACTAACACCAGTTGAAACTTTTTCATAATGTTCCACTCTAACTTCTATAGAATTAGTAACTGAATTTCAGGAAGCAAAAAAGAGAAATTTTATCAACATGCAAACAAATATGCAAAAATATGAAGTGTACCAACAATCATTACTTTCTTAAACACAGAAAGCTAGCTTACACGTTCAACTGCAAGTCACTGACGAGTACCCATTGTAATCAATATTGTAAAATCTAGCACAGTTTGAGGAAACTCAAAATGGAGCGTATGAAGCATATTTCACACTTAATGTAACTTAAAATTCTAACTGTATTCACTGTGCAGTTCTTTCTCACAAGAAGATGGTCTAACATGTTTAAATCTAACAGTAAAATAAAGTTCGTTTTCCATAATGGCAAATGGAAAAATAAAAATTGAACATATTAGATTTAAAAAATTTTTAAGTCTGATTCACATTCTACATATTCTAGAAAGACCATTGTTATTAAGTGATAGATCTATTTGAGACATTAAACCATTTCCCACAGTATAAACACATTAACAATTAAGCCACAAGAATTCAATTGTGTTTATAATGTGAAACATTCACAAAGTATTGATTTTCCTGTGCGTGTGATGACAGTAAGTATATCTTCATAATTCCATTTTGTCCCCTGAAGAGGTGAAGATCAACAGGTTAGCTGTACAACTGCGTAACATTCTAAAAGCACCTACATCTCTTTTCTCCGAAAGTTTGCCATCATCATCATGCTGAATCTATACATCAATAACACCAATTCTGTGCATCTAGAAAGATGGGACATCATATGGTGTGTGTAGCTAGGGAATCCCAATTCTAAAAAATCTGAATTAGAGACAGTGACTGAGTACACTAATAGTACAACTGCCTCAAATGAAGCCTGTCCATCAGCACAAAGACCTGTTCTAAGCACAGACCTGGTTGAGAACAGAACAAGAACTGCTTTCTTCAGGGATGGGGGTGAACAACACAGCAATCACTATCACTTTCTTCTAGAAAAGAGTCTGTGCCTGTTGGGCCACACCTGGCCGTGCCCAGGGTTTGCTTCTGGCTGTATGTTCAGAGATCATTCCTGGCAGTGCTTAGGGGACCATATGTGGTGCCAAAGATAGAACCAAGGCCAGGTGCATGCAAGGCAAGCGTCTTAACCCCTGTACACTGGCTCAAGAGTATGTGTCTTTAAAATACTCTCGCCATCTCAATAAACTGATCTGTATGAAGTGAAAGTATAAATAAGCCAAGTGAAGCTTGTTAAACTTTAATGAAAAAGGTGAAAAAGGAAATAGGTACCAAATAACTGCTCTGACTGATGCAAATTCTTTAGAAACTACATTTGACCAAACTGCTATGCCTTGAAAGAAAACCAAGATTCAAACTATACATTGTTTTTACAAATTATATACTCTTACACTGATTTCAAAAAATCCCTATGCACAACAGAATAGACAATCAGCTGAATGAACTCAAACTTCAACAAAAAATTTTAGCTATTGGAACTAAAATCACTAGAATGCAAAAGATTTAGAAAGTTAACGTGTTTATGAGGCCTCATTTGGTCATATGCAATTAGCCTCTACAATGACTAGGTTTTAGTTGCCTGATAATATTTATGGGAACTGCTTTTAAGCCATATACACAGACCTTGATATTAAATCTATTTTCTCTTTCTGTGGTGCCAGGGATCAAATTCAGGGCGTCACACATGCAAGGTTCATGTTCTGTTCCACTACACACCTCAGCCCCACATTCTTATCAAGAAGTTTAAGACCACAGAATTCTTACAGTCTCTGTGTTTCTCTGACTAAAGTATCTTATTACTGAAATAATTTTGAAAGGGGAGTACTTTTTTTATAGGATATTTTGCATATACAAGTGATTCCTTGAACTCAATTTTGAAACAGAGTACATGGTAAACCCCTTTCTCCTCATTTTTTGCGAAAATAAACCGTCCTTTAACATATTCTTTTCTTGGGGCTGGGGCGGAGCTCATTAGCACAGCATTTGTTTTGCATGTTTGAGGCCCTGAGTTCAATTCCTGACACTGCAAAAAAAAACAAGAACACAGAAAGACATTCTTGTCTTATCTCAAAGAGCTGCTCTTTGTGAAATGATAGACCACAAATATTAAATAGCTAAAAAGCTAATGGAAGTTTTATATGTGCATATAAATATACATTCATGCATTCCTTTGACAATATTCTGTTCTGGTCCTACACCTTAATCTTCTTGTATAGGTTTTGTTTTTTGTTTTGTTTTTTTTTTACTATCCACTGATCTGACACAAACCTGGTATTTCATTATTACAACTTACTAGCACATTCACAATATAAAAATGAAAATCTACAGATGAAGTTTAGGAGTATTTAGGGTTAGAGTTACAGGTCACCAAAAGCTAACAGAGACCCACCTCAATGGCAACTGACGTGTTTTGTACGGACCAATGCAGTGCAATATAATATGGGGATAATCTATGACCTCACCATCAAGCAAGACAAAACAATCTTTTCCTGTCAATCATTCGGGTGTATTGGAAAGAGAAAATCCAAGGAGGTAACCCATGCCTTCAGATTTGCTCCTCCCTCAAATGACTTGTGTTCCAGTTCAGGGGCCCCTTCTAGGAATAAGTACATGTCACTGGCAAGCAGACACAATGCCTAGTATTTTACTCTGACTCCTCTTTTTTTTGGGGGGGGGGGCTTTAAAGTGGGTCTAGGAATTCTCTGCAGCAAAACCACTTAGAAATCAGTACTCTGTGCTAAGGAAAGAAATGTTATAGAAGAGCAAAAGTCTGAATGTTCAGTTTTAATTTTTAGCTTAAAAGATTTTGAAGGCAGATAGTTACCCATTCAGATTTTAAGTTACGTCACCAAAAGTTCATAAAGCCATCTATATTACATCCTAACTAGTCAGACTTAGTTGATGATGGATGAGCTTTTACACATCTTTCAAAAGTATGCCATGGGATGTTGTTTCCAATCTAGATACCTATAGATAGGGCACATTAGGATGGAAGTTTCTGATACAGGAACAATCCAAGTGTCCAAACCCCTGAAATGAATGCATTACAGACTCAGTTTCAGGAAATGAAGTCAGTAGGGAAATCCATCTATATAGAGTTACTCAGAGTATCATCTTATCATAACCAGGCCTTTAAAATGCCAGGAAACACTGAAGTGGGTTATCTCTGTCCACCTATTATTCACCAGGTCTTCTAAGAGATGTCTAAGATTTCAGAGTGAAATCCCTATTTCCTGACCTTTAGATTTGCTTCTCCCTCACATGACTGAAATGAACATTTACATAAACTGAAAAAAGACCGGAACCTAACAATATTTCAAAGAACTTCTCTCAGAAGTACCCGAGTCTCTTGTCCAATAATGAGCCCCCCGGATCTCTTCAGGTAGGAAAGGGAAGAGAACCGAGGCGGAATGGGCTTCTCTACATACACAGGGATACACCGTATCATTTCCACCCTCTGAGTCTGCTTGGTTTCTCCATTACAAAACTCAAAAATAGGACATGGCTTACATACACAAAATTTTAAATGCAGTTCTTTAAAGAAAAAATACAAATAAGCAATCAAACATGGTAGGCTGCTATAATGTGGACATTTTTCCAAAGAAAAGGATTTGACTGAGTACAAACAAAAATTCATCCATGCTAAATAAACTCAACTCTTCAAAGACCCCCATCCTTTGATCTCAGCAAGCACCTTCACCTTTTGTTTTTCATCTTGTGTTGAAGTTTACTGAAATTTCATTTTGTTCATCATAGGCTCAATAGAAAAATCTTCACTAGCAAATAGAAGGTAGGATTTTTTTCCGCAGCTATAGCTGTAGCACTGATTCCTCCAGATATCAATGGAGAATAGAAATTATGCAAGACATTATTTAATTCCAGATTCTCAGAAAACTGTCCCACGAGCCTGTGGCCACAGCCATGCCGTCATCAGTTACACCTAAGCAGCTGACACGGTTGTCATGACCAGCAAGAACACCTGAGGGTGAAAATGCAGTCAGGTTAGCAACTGGAGAGTTTTAGAATTAGACAGACACATGCAAAAAAAAAAAAAAGACCTAAATGGGTGCACTGGAAAAAAAATTAGTTGGGGGGCCTCGGGAGAGCTATCTCCAGACAGAAAAAATCCTGCCAAACGCCCAGCAGAAATGAATGAAAACGGCTCTACTCTTAGACCTTTTAAAAGGGAAGCTCCCAACCTAGGACTGTCAAGGAAAAGAATGGAACTCTGGAGAACACAGAATGTGTGCCTCAGCGCTCAGCAGGAACCACAGCTACAAAGACCATAGTAATGTCAACATGGAGGGGCTGAGAAGTTTCCTCCCTGGGAAAAGGTGGAAACGGAAGGTCTACAGTGCTTAGAAAACCCTCAGTGTCCATGGCAACAGGAAAACAACAGCGGACCCCTCTTTGTTCTTCTAAGAATTAAATAATAGCCTCTGCCTGCTCTTTATGGCGAGGTAAATCATGGAAACCCCTTTCTGGGGAGCAGAAAATAGAAACTGTGGTTGGGAGCTGCTCTGTTATGGTAATAAGCTGTTTCGAATGATGCAGTTGTGGAGGTATGATTTTGAGCCTAAAGAAGTTTTTTTTTTTCTTTTTGGGTCACACCCAGCAATGTACAGGGGTTACTCCTGGCTTCGCACTCAGGAACTACTCCTGGCGGTGCTCAGGGGACCACATGGGATGCTGGGAATCGAACCTGGGTTGGCTGCGTGCAAGGAAAACGCCCTACCCACTGTCCTGTTGCTCCAGCCCCATAAAGAAGAAGTTTCAATCCCTCGGTATCATTTTACTTTAAACCCGTCCAGACTGGCATGATGGAGACACACACGCATTTGGGGTGTGGGGGGGAAGATGGGGGGAAGCTGGGAGAGCTTTGGAGTCCACTGATGAGGGGAACAGCCCTGTGTCATCTGCAAAGACACTGCATTGTAGTTATTATTCCATGGATAGCAAAATTGACCTGATCTTAAAGTAACAGACGTTGCTCTTCAGAGCAGGGAAATCTCAGCACACGTGAGGGACAGGAGGTACATACAGGACAACAGTGACGGTGAATGAGACCCGCCATATGGCCAATTCCTCGCAGCTCTGGGGTGCTAGGAAGGCCTGAGGGGAACTGCTTTCTGGGTGCTGACAAAATCATAACTGAGAGTACAGCAGGTGAGTCACAAACGGCCAACGGCCACAGCGCCTGGGAACTGGTCCACAGACTGAGGCTTCCTGTGGCGCGCTCTGCTGGAGGGTGTGCTGTGTGCTACACGGAACCCTAATGTGAACAGTCGTGTCCGTCATGGTACCTCAAATTTAAAAAAATTTAAAGGCAGAATCTCCTGCCCCTGCGCCAGGCTGTCTTCACCAGGCACCTCAGAGGGGGGCGGGCTGAGTTTCCCTCCCCGCCCTAAGCAGAACCCTGGCAGCCGAAAACCTCCAGAACCCAACTGCCGCCATGCCCAAGGCCACTCCCCACACATTCTCATGAAGGGACTGGCAGAGGATCCCAGGTGAGCGGGACCCGGGGCTGAGATCTCCTGCTCGGGTCGGGACTGCGCCTCCTCCCCCCACCCCCAGCTCCCCAGTTTTCCAGTAACTTGGCAGTCACACCCATAAACTGTGCCCCGCACCCCCGGCGCCATGCAATCTCATCAGGAGCCAAGATCCAGAAACTATAAAACAAAGCTCTCCAAAGAGAGTAACGCAGTATTTCCTGGAATTCTATATACTCTAGCCCACTGATGTCCCTAAAGTAGCACACACTTGTTTGGTTTGAACATACCTGCTTGTATTCTCTTATATATGGGCTTAAATGGCCCCAGAATGAAATACAACAGCCTTCACACACTCCCTCTTATTGTGGTGGGAAGACATTCACTGGTGGGGTGGGTGTTTGAATATCACCTGTAATTAACTATTGTGAACTACTTTATGAAGATAAAATGTATAAAAATCACACACACACACAAAATTTAAAAAACGAAACCAGGACAGGCACAGCGATTTACTCACCTGCACGGTCTCCTTTCAGTGTGTCCCACACATTACAATTAAAGTCATCATAACCAGCTAAGAGGAGGCGCCCACTTTTGGAGAAGGCCACGGACGTGATGCCACAGATGATATTGTCATGAGAATACATGAGCAACTCCTGGTCAGCACGCAGATCAAAGAGGCGGCAAGTGGCATCATCAGAGCCAGTGGCAAAAGCATAGCCATTTGGGAAAAACTAGAAAGGAAAGCAACATGTGTTCATTCCAGGAGAACCACACTCACAGGTGGCAGCAGCCAACTGGGTAATGCATTGGGATGGATGTAAGTGGATTAAATACACCAAGATCAGAAAACATCAGTACATCTGTAAACGTGTTATATCAATTAAAAAAATTTTTTAGAGGGCCAGAGAGATAGCTCACTGGGCTCAACACACATCTGGCATGCAGGAGACTCTGCTCTGGTTCACAGAGTGCATGTCCCTTGAGCACAGAACCGGAGGAGTCCCTGAGCACTACCAGGTGTGGTCCCAAAATAGACCAAAGAGAAAATTAAAATGAACTAAACTAAAAAAAAATTTGTTTTAAAGAGGCCAGACAGTACAGTGGGCAGGACGCTTGCCTGGCATGCAGTCAAACCCAAGTTTGATCCCTGACACTCCACATGGTCGCCCAAGCTATGACCAGTAATCCCTGAGCACCACCACCAAAACAGAACAAAAAAGAAAAAAAATTTTAAAGAAAGCTAGGATAGAGAAGGGACCACTATGACAATGGCAGTTGGAAATTATAAGTCTGAATAAGAACTGAGTGCTGAAAGTAGGTAAAGGGATATACATGACAACCTGGAAGTACCTGTACCATAAACCATAATGACGGGACGGGAAGGGAAGGGAAGGGAAGGGAAGGGAGATAGAGTGAGAGAGTATGTGTGTGAGAGAGAGAGGGAGGGAGGAAGGGAGGGAAGGAGGGCAGAAGGGTGGATGGAGAGAGGGAGGGGTACTATTGCTGTACCACTGTACTACTGCTATACTACTGTTCCAGCCTCCCGCAATGTTCTAAAGTTCTAAATGGTTGTCTTGTCTGACTGTTCTTTGATGGGTTGTTCCCCTCTGATCCAAGTGGGGATCCCCTTGCATAAGGCTGACCTGGCTTCAGTCCCTGGCACCCAGTATGGTCCCAAGACCCCCTGAGCCCACCAAGAGTGATCTGAGTGCAGAACCAGGAGTAAGACCGGAGCACAGCTGGGTACAGTTCAATCACCAGAAAAGAGAAACAACAACAAAAAAACCAACCAAGCTTCCTCGTGCTGTAGAGACAGTCTTGGGGTTCAGGCCCCTGAGAAGCAACTCAGGCTGGATGCCCAGCACCGTGTGCTCTCCTGAGCCTAGCGGTGCCGCCCTAAGGCCCTGTGGTCTCCAGCACTGCAGCACCAGAGCAGCACCTTCGCTTTAGGCCTTCCTCTGAACTGCTGAATCAGTTGCCAGTTGCCAGGAGTAGCCCCTGAGGACCACTTGGGAGCCCCCTGCCCCCACCACCAAATAATCCCATGGAAAGAAAACCTAAAAACATTTTCATTAAAAAAAAAAAACCCTAATTAGGGGCTGGAGCAATAGCACAGCGAGCAGGGCGTTTGCCTTGCACATGGCTGACCCGGGTTCGATTCTCAGCATCCCATATGGTCCCCTGAACACCGCCAGGAGTAATTCCTGAGTGCATGAGCCAGGAGTAACCCCTGTGCAATGCCGGGTGTGACCCAAAAAGCAATAAATAAATAAATAAATAAATAAAAACCCCTAATGAGGGGCTAGAAAAATAGTACAGCACATAGGGCACTTGCCTTGCCCACAACCAACCCAGGTTGATTCCCAAAATCCCACATTGTTTCCAAGCACCACCAGGAGTGATTTCTGAGTGCTGAGCAGGAGTAAATGCCCCCCAACCCCCCAAAAAAAACCCAAAAATAATTCCTGTCAATCATGATCCCCCTAATTATTTGGAGATAAAATCAGACATATTATTTGGAGATACAAGAGCACATTATCTATAGATTTCTTTGGTACAATTTATTGTTAAAAATCATGCTATAGGGGCTGGAGCAATAGCACAGCGGGTAGGGTGTTTGCCTTGCACACGGCTGACCTAGGTTCGATTCCCAGCATCCCATATGGTCTCCTAAGCACCACCAGGGGTAATTCCTGAGTGCAGAGCCGGGAGTAAACCCTGAGCATCGCTGGGAGTGACTCAAAAAGGAAAAAATATCATGCTATAGAGGGGCTGAAGAGACAGCATAGCAGACAGGGTGCTTCTCTTGCATGAGGCCAACCCTGTTGGATCCCCGGCATCCATAGTCCCCCATGTACCACCAGTAGTGATCCCTGAGTGGAGAACCAAGAGTACCTCCTGAGCATCCCTGGGTATGGCTCACACATAAACCAAAAATAATGCTATGGAATTCCACACTTATTTACTTACTGGTTTGGCAACAACCAGCTGTGCTTAGCCAGGCTATTCCTGGCTTCATGCTCAGGGATTGCTCCTGGGGTGCTCAGGGAACCTTGCAGGGTTGAGAGTCAGGGGGATGGAACCTCGGCCTCTCGTGCAAAGCATGCACAACAGCCTTGTGCTGTGTCTCCCCAATTCACGCGTGGCAGTGCCACAGCGATTCCTCCTGAGAAATGCCAGGCACTTACACTGACAGCATTGATGTCGGACACGTGGCCTGTGAAAGACTGCCGACACATGCCGTCTCGAACATCCCAGAGTTTGGAGGAGGCGTCACAAGCACCAGAGACGAAAGTCCGCATGTCAGGGCTCAGGGACAGGCTCATCACATCGCCCGAGTGCCCGGTGAATGTGGTGGTCTGCTGGGCGGTTTCGATGTCCCACAGAGCACTACGGTGGGAAAAACAGCACACACAGTGACCCGCTCTGACCGCCTCTGACCTTTGCTCCCACTGCCCCTTGGCCCCGAAAATTAAGTGCTCCTCTGGAGCGAACTTACCAGGTTGTATCTCCTGAACTCGTCACAATTTGACTGTCGTCCAAAAAACGACAGCAGGACAAGTAGCCTGCAGGCAGAAAGTAGCAGGAAAGGGTCATCACAGGAAATGATGACATATTAATCTTTTAAAATGGTCCACAGGCAGCAAACATTCATTAGTATACTCTCTGTTTCTATGTCTTAAGTACTCACACACTGCTCTAATATTTTTCTTTGTTTGTTCAGCCACGAGGCTGATGGTGTTGGGTGCCAGGGCTCCAGACCTTTGCTCTGCCACTTGAGAATCTCCCCAGGCCTGCGACTAGATTCTATCAACCAACTTCCTGGCTAGGAACAAGCGGGCACTCTGAAGTTCAGTAGGACATGACGTCTCCATACCTACTACAGCTGCCTAAGAAAGGTCATCCTCTGCCTCAGGAGATAGTCATTCCTTTATGCAAATTACTGGATCCTGCCATAGACTGGTTAAGAAGCATCTCTGCGACTGAAAACAAACTTTGTGAGAGGGCCGGGGGGATAAAAACAGCTCAGCGGCCAGAGTGATAGCACAGTGGGCAGGGCACTTGCCTTGCATGCAGCTGACCCAGGTTTTATCCCCAGCACTCCTTGTGGCCTCTGGAGTCTGCCAGGACTGATCCCTGAGCACAGAGCTAAGAGCAACTCCATCCTTACTCTTACCATAGCTAGGTGTAGCTCAAAAACAAAACATACAAAAAATCAAAACCAGCTCAATGGGCTGAATGCAGGCTTAGTACGTGGATGTCACAGTTTGATTCCTGACAAATGATCCCCCCAACACCCCTGAGAGTCACCTCTGCACACACAGCCAGGAGTAGTCCCTGACTATCACTAGGTGGACCCCAAAGCAAAAAAAAAAAAATAGGTAAATAAAAAGCATTGTGAGAAATTACAATAACCTTAGAGAAGTCTTCCAACCATGGGTGGCATTTGAATATCCAGTAATTTCAGCAATGTTTCAAAATACAGACATGGCAGGAAAATGTCATTATAAACATTTGGTTTAAAAACAACAGTATGCCTGGTCAACTGTGAGGGGCCCTGCTGGTCCTCAGCATTGCCAGGCAAGCACCAGTCCATGGCTGGGCCCCAGCACGGAAATGGCTGGCCCACCTGGTAGCTTCCCCAGGAGTGACCTCGAGGCCTTTTGTTCATTACTTAGAACCTCCCGGTGTAACCAAAAAAAAAAAAAAGGATGAACAAAAAATAATACTGCCAAGAATTGAGACAGGCAGAAAACAGAGGAGTGGCGATATATCTCGAATAAACACTGCCAACTAAATGCCATCCAGTTAGGTTCTGCTAAGCTCAGCTCACTTGACAGAGGAAGCCAGGCACTATCACATAATGAAAAAGACTTCTATCGGGGCCCAGATTTTCGACTTTAAGACAAGCACCAAGAACCAAAATTGTTATGTGGTGACAAAGAATGCAGAAAATTATATTCGCTTTGTTCCTTGCATTGTTCATTCATGTGGATAATCTGGCAATACATTTTTCCTTCTCACAGAAACAAAGCAGCAGCTTCCTGCTTTCTGCATTACAGAAAACAGAATCATAGCCATCATTTGTCAGATGATGAAGAGTCAGGGCTCCCGGGTGCCATATCTGTCCTGCTGTCACTTGACTAATACTCCTCTTTCCGGCCAGTGGAGCACGGTCTTGCGCTGTCTTGGCTGGGCTCGTTTGCCAGGAGTCGGGTTGGGGAGGAAAGGGGGAATATGTCATGCCGCTCACCCGTGTGACCAGGTAACTCTCGGCTCACTCTCACGTTGCCTTCTCTGGTTTTTAAGTTATAGATGGAGCAGATGTTGTCCAGACCTCCACAAGCAACGTAGTTGCCAGAGGGCGCATAAGCACAAGTCATCACCCAGGAGGAGCGCAAGGGAATAGCGTGCATCTGTGGAACCAACACAGCGCATTAGGAACTGCTCCTCAGACCACAGAACAGCTACTGACTTTAAAAGCCCATTAACAGAGCAGCGCACTTACGAAAATGAAATGCATCTAAGAAAAATAAGTCAAATTGAGAATGCAATGCCTTAAGAGAGTGAATATAATATGAAATAAAATAATTAAGTGATGTTTACCAAAAGACCTCCTGGTTTGAAACAACGGCCATAGCACATGATTCCAATGTGTAAAAAGAGTTCTTCTTACAACTCAGACTTATATTAAGATATGCCAAAATAACTATTTTAATCATGTTATTAAAGGATGAAATGATTTACTTTTATACCAGTCCTCAAAAATATTTCCTTCAATGTAACACTGAACAAAGCAAGGGAGGAAATAAAGAGCATTGGTGAACATCAAGTAAAATACAAAGTTAACTAAAAAAATAGTTAAGGAGATATTACCTTATTTGTTGTATAGCTATCCCAAATAATTAATTTTCCATCTTGGGAAGCACTGACTAGTAGCCTAGAAAAACACACACAAAAGTGGGTTAAATTTGTTACACCTTACTACATAGACATTTTACACTGATGTAGTTCAGAAAACAAAAGTACAATATTTAATTAAAAATTGGAGACCAAAGAAATCCTTCCAACTAAATCTACTCTGCATGCCAAAAATGTTCAACTTAAAACAAGGTAAAATTTAGACTTTTTTTTACTAAAAGTGTCTATGATTCCATTTTTACATGATGACAACAATCTAGTACTTACTCAAGATTTTGATAAATATCAGTTGATGTGTTTAGTATTTACTATCTTAAATCTGGCAACATGGAGCAAATATAAGCCTATCAAGCATCTTTCTTTCAATCTAATATTAACAATTGAGTCAGTTAAATTCAAGATAGTGTCACAGCACAATGTGAGAAATAAGCCTTGCCCTTAAGGTGTAGTGGACATTAGAAATAAGTCTCACTGGTGGAGGGATGGGTGTTGGATCAGTGTACGACTGACACCTGATCATGAACAGCTTTGTAACTATGTATCTTACGTGAGTCAATCAAAAAAACTAGTAGCAAGTCTTGCCTTCCCTTACCTCTGGTGGAGGTAAGACACACATACACACATACACACACACGCACACACACACACACATACACACCCAAGTGAGTGAAAGCTGTCAGTGCATTATATAAAATAAATGCCATATAAAGTGACAGGGAAAAATAACTGGGAATTGTGTTAATCAAGTAATATCTGACAACAGACCATTTGTGTTAAAAAAGAGAGTTTTGAGAGCTAAAGTCAGAAAAAAATGTACATTCTGAGGATATGATCAATGATGACAAGTGGAAAAATACAAGTGGGTGTTTCAAGAATGATTAAATTTCCAGTAGTTTGTGCGAAGTGGGGAAATAACAGTTGAGAAAAATAAATTGGGTTTTAAAAAAACAAAACACTAAAGCTTTGTTTTGTTTGGATAAGTATGAACTCCTATCTAAGTGCTGGTGCTCCTTGAGATTTTTCTTGCATTGTCTTAGAATTTTATTTTACTATCACACAGGATCCAAAATATACAAAAGTATGTACAATGAAAAAAAAAAAAGATGACCCAGTCACCAGGTCTCTTCCTCATTTGGAAAATAACATAATTAGTTCTTGCAGCTATTAATATGTCTTTTAACTATTGATATGTCTTTATGAATTGGAAGATCCAATGGTAGGATGGAGCCTCTACCTACTTCTAATTTCTTTTTTTAAAAATCAGTCATCTGGAAGACAGCCCACACAGTGGTAAAGGTGTTTGCTTTACATGCAGTGGACCCCAGTTTGGTCCCTAACACTGGCCATGGTCCCCTGAACTTCTCCAGAAGCTATAATAAATACAGCTTCTATAACTAAAAAAATTACTTCTGGATTTTTGGCACTTAGGAGAAGCCCATGTTCCCTGTGTTCTCTTAAACCAATCTCCTCCCCTCCTCCCGGTTCTAAGTAAATTTATTTAAATAAAGTCACTACCTTCACAAAAGAAAGTGATCGTCATTTCTGGACCAGACACAAAGCCCAGGAGGCGTGGGCTCCACCCCCAGCATACACATGGTTTCCTGAGCAGCAAGATGGGAGGAGCCCCAAGCACAGCCTGATGTGTCCCCAAAACAAACAAAAATCCCTATGTGTCATTTTTCCTAGTAATATTTGCCAAATCAAAGAATGGCTCGACGTCTATGGCAGCAGGCTTACCATTTAGAGCCAGACACTCTGCCAAAGCACAGACCACGCACAATCTACAGTGCAGTAAACCAGACACCCACCTTCCAGCCCCAACTCAGACAGAAGGGGCAGACAACGAAAATGGTTTTTATTCTGTCAATTATATTATCAATTTTTTCTTTTAATTTTTAACTTTTAGTCGGGCATTTGCCTTGCCTTGCACACAGCCAGCCTGGCCGACCTGGGTTCGATTCCTCCGCCCCTCTCTGAGAAACTGGCAAGCTACTGGGAGTATCTCGCCCGCACAGCAAGGCCTGGCAAGTTGCCCGTGACATATTCGATATGCCAAACACAGTAACAAGTCTAACAATGGAAACGTTACTGGGCCAGCTCAAGCAAATCGATGAACAACGGGAGGACAGTGCTACAGTATTTTTTTGCATTTTGGGTCACACTCGGCGATGCACAGGGGTTACTCCTGGCTCATGCACTCAGGAATTACTCCTAGCAGTGCTCAGTGGACCATATGAGATGCTGGGAATTGAACCTGGGTCGGCTGCATGCAAGGCAAATGCCCTACCCCCTGTGCTATTGCTCCAGCCCCGTTACCAATTATTTTAAGTTATATTCCTTATGAATGGAGGAAACACACAAATATAGCAATATCCCATAAGAGAAACACAGAAGGTTCTAATCAAGTATGTAAGTCTTAACTGAAATCTCAAGGCTGACATGTAACAAAATTGCATCTGGCACATGGACGAATGAAACTGAATACCTTGCACCAGAGAGGGGGAAAAAAAATCCTTTTCTAATCAGATTTTTTGGATCATATGGTAGGACATATTTTTGAGAGGAAAATTTACTTTTAGAGTTATAAAGTTCTACTTTAAAGTTATATTTGAGGAAATTTAAGGTGTTGATTTTCTGCAAGTATTTCATACGGATTTTATTTCTGAACACAGAAAAGGCAAGGTCTGGTAGTGGCTGACGACTCTGCAGAGAGGACAGGGCAGGTACGCACCGTGAATCATATCCCCAGTGCATTGCGTAGATCTTGGCCAGGTGGCCCCGCAGGGTGCGGCGTGTTCGCATCTGAATGCGGCCCACGGAGTCCATGTTCGATGTGATCTTTAGAAAGCAAAAAAAGAAACGTTATTCCTGACCTCTGCCACAGTCTGAAAGACACCGTAAGTGAGAAAGAATTAGCAGGTGAAATCCATGACCTGGGCTGCTTTATTACTTGTGATGTTCTCTAAGTCTCAACCACTATCCCTCACACTAATAAAAATTATACACATGCAAAAAAAAAAAAGACAGAGGGGAGGGGGAATCAAAGAAAGGTGGCAAAGGCAGCAAACCTCCAGTGAAAAGCAAAACAAGGAGCAGGGATGCAGCATACACGACAGCCAGGGCAGGAACTGCTCTATGATGCACAGCCGGCAGCTAGAGGACTCAGTTCTGGGCTGGCGCCATGGCCCGGGGGCTGGAGCACATGCTTTGTCTGCAGAAGTCTGAGGGGCCTGGGCTCTGACCCCAGCACTCCAGGGTATTTCAAATCACCTCCAGAAGTGACTTCTGAGCACTGAGCCAGGAGTATCCTACGCAGAGCCTGGTGTGGCCCCCAAACACAACAGTAATAATTTCTAAATGTTCTAAAGAGGAATCTTTTTCCTTCTCTTATTTCGTCTTTATCTTTATATTTGTGCAAGAAGATGGAGGTTTGCTGAAGCTACTGTGATATTCATTTCACTATATATAATCATTATGTTATATGCCCTGAAATTTTTTTTTCTGGGTTTGTTTGTGGGGCAAAGCCCAGTGGGGCTCAGGACTAACTCCTGGTTCTGCACTCAGAAATCACTCCTGGCAGTGCATAAGGGACAATATAGGGTGCCAGGGATTGAATCCAGGTTGGCCAAATACAAGAAAAGCACCCTGCCTACTGTACTGTCTCCCCAGCCTCCAATGACCCAAACTTAAAAAAAAATTGCACTGTGGCACTGTCCTCCCATTGTTCATCGATTTGCTCAAGCGGGTACCAGTAACATCTTCATTGTGCGACTTGTTACTGTTTTTGGCATATTGAATACACTGCGGGGAGCGTGCCAGGCTCTGCAGTGTGGGCGGATACTCTCAGTAGCTTGCCAGGCTCTCCGAGAGAGACAGAGGAATTGAGCCCAGGTCTGCCAAGTGTGACCTGAAAAGCCAAACAAACAAACAAACAAACAAAAAACAGGAAAAGAGCTGTGACAGATAACACTATATCCAATTCTTTAAAACAATCTTAAATAAAAAATACTTTTAAACATCAAAAAAATTAAAATGAGTTAAAGGGCCAGGAAAATAGCTCAGTGGTTAGAAGCACATGCCTTGCCTGTAAAAGGACCAAGTTTGGCCCTAACATGCCACAGTCCCCTGAGCAGCAGTGGGTGTTGCCATGAATCCCCCAAACACTGTCCGTTGCCCCCAACATCAGCGGCCTGAGCAGGACTGCACTGCTGGCCTGAGCAATGAACCGCCATGCCAGCTGACTGAGCACTGCCAGCACCGGCCCCTGTGGCCCTGATCACTGCTTTGGAGGGCACCCGGGAAAGATAGCAACTTATAGCAAATGAAGTTAATGTTAATAATGCCATGGAGTTATTTCAGGACCAATGCAAGAAAGGATCTCCTGTAGACTATTTTTTCAAAATCTTTCTTTTTTTTTGCTTTTTGGGTCATATCAAGCAATGCTCAGGGGTTACTCCTGGCTCTGCACTCAGGAATCACTCCTGATGGTGCTTGGGGGACCATATGGGAGGCCAGGGATTGAACTCAGATCAGCCACGTGCAAGGCAAACGCCCTCCCCGCTGTACTATCTATCACTCCAGCCCCTCCTGTAGACTATTTTCAAGAATTGACACAACTCCCAGCTTTTTTAAAAAAGAAGCTGTAATTAAATTTTTTTCTGTGAAATTCGAATAGACAAAGAGTAGTCGTTATTTTGATATGCAGAATGTTAATAAGAATTGACAAAGCTTTTACTTTAGTAAAAAAATGCTACTAATGAGAATCTAATACATAAAGAGTAAAACAGTTATCATTTTGTTCAGAGTAAAGCCAAGCTTATAGCTTAACAGCACATTAAAATCCTCAGCAATAAATAATGTTAATTTAGGGGTTGAAGAGATAGCACAGAGGGTAGGGTGCTTGCCATGACCACGCCAACCCAGGTTCGATCCCCAGTATCCAACATGGTGCCCCAAGCCTGCCAGAAGTAATTCCTGAGAGCAGAGCCAGGAATAAGCCCTGAGCACTGCTGGGTGTTACCTAAGAACAAAACAAATAAATAAAAGGTATTAATCTAAACTAATGGGCCAGAATGATAGCATAGTGGGTATGCCTTTCATGCAGCCAACCCAGGTTCGATTCCTCTGCCCCTCTCGGAGAGCCCGGCAAGCTACTAAGCATATCCCACCAGCACAGTAAAGCCTGGCAAGCTCCCCGTGATGTATTCGATATCCCAAAAAACAGTAACAACAAGTCTCACAATGGAGACGTTACTGGTGCCCGCTCTAGCAAATTGATGAACAATGGGAGGACAGTGAAAGTGACAGCGAATCTAAACTAATAAAATTTTCCTAAAAATTTATATGGGGGGGAAACAATCAGGTAATATCAAAAAGAATGAGAAACTATTTTAAAAAAGAAAACCTGCATAAATCTACATACACACATGCTGCCTATGTACATTTATGGCAGCAATTTTCTTTTACAGACACCTGTTTGAACAGGTATGTTTTAAAGAGCATTTGCACAATGGCTGACAAATTACAAAGTTTTAAAATAGAGATTTCACTTGATTTTTCCAATCAGATGAAAGAATCTAAATGTCATCTACATCAGTTAATCTATTTCCTGTGCATTACTAAAATGAATCAGGGGTAAAGACCGCCTTACCTGAATGAGCGTCGCATCATTACAAGCCTTCCTAGCATCCTAAAGGGAAGATATAGAAGACACTTAGGCGGAGACATATCGAGATATCAATCAAAAAATACTTTATGAAAATGACAATTTACAAATATAGTTTTACTTTACTGCATGCTCTTTTATTTGAAATAATGCTGAAATAAAATTCATATAAAAGAAATTATTTAAGTCCTGTTAAAATGTATAAATCACTGTTATATTCATAATGTATAATGTAGCAATCTAGTTGTTCCAGGGTCATTTATTGAAAAACTATCTTTTTCCTCATCCATAGGTCTTGTTCATCTTGTTCAAAGTCTTTTGATTGTTGATATACGAACTCTTAGTTCTATTCCACTATAAAAATATACTTTTGTTTTATAATTAAAGTATGTTTTTGAAAGATTTATATCTCTTGAATATCAATTAACTAGGCTGCATTGGGGATGCAGTTTAGTGGTAGAGTGCATGGTTTGTAGTGTGAGGCTCTGATCTATGCCCCAATACATGCATGCATGTGCACACACACACACACACACACACACACACACACACACACACAGAAATTAAGTGAATCAATTTTTGTTGTTGATTTTGGGGGGTAGTGGCACATCTACCTCAGAGCTTACTCCTGGCTTTGTGCTTGGGGATCACACCTGTTGGGACACACACACACACACACACACACACACACACACACACACACACTGCCAGGGACTGAACCAGGATCAGCTACATGCAAGACAAGTGCCTAAGGGGCTGGAGTGATGGCAGAGCGGGCAGGGCATTTGCCTTGCATGCAGCTGACCCAAGTTCGATTCCCAGCATCCCATATGGTCCCCTGAGCACTGCCGGGAATAACTCCTGAGGGCAGAGCCAGGAGTAACCCCTGAGTATCACTGGGTATGACCCTAAAAGCAAATAAAAAAAAAAAAGGAAGACAAGTGCCTTAGTCCTGTACTCCCTCTGACCCCCAGAAAAAGTTGTTTACTTGTTTTCTCTTGAGCCACTGCCAGTGGTGCTCAGACTTTACTCCCAGCCCTGTATTCAGGGGTCACTACTGGCAGTACTTGGTGGACCATCTGGGGTGCTGGGAATCAGACCAGGTCGGCCATGTAAGAGACACACATCCTGCCGTCTGGATGTTATCTCTCCAGCCCCTAGCACAAGTTAACTTAATAGGGTTACGGCATTCAAAATGACACGAGACGAAGTTTCTGCAGAAAGCAAGAGTTCTGAGTTCCCTTCTGACAGCCTGAAGTTCAAGAGATAAAAAGAATATTTAGGGTTGGAGAGATTAAAACTCTTGCCTTCCATGCTGCTGACCCCAGCTTGACCCTATAGATGAGTTCCCGAGCACTGCCAGCACTTACCCCCTGCCAAAGAGACATGAGAAGCCCTGAGTACCCCCAGCTGTCCCAGCAACCCTACTCAGGATGTTTATGGCATATTCCATGTCATATGAAAATTACTTTAACTATATGTTATTCTTTAATAGCACTGTAGCACTGTCTTCCTGTTGTTCATCGATTTGCTCAAGCAGGCCCAGTAACGTCTCCATTGTGAGACTTGTTGTTACTGTTTTTGGCATATCGAATATGTCACGGGTAGCTGGCCAGGCTTTGCAGTGCGGGTGAGATACTCTCTGTAGCTTGCCGGGCACTCTGAGAGGGGCGGAGGAATCGAACCCGGGTTGGCCGTGTGCAAGGCAAACACCCTACCCGCTGTGCTATCTCTCCAGCCCTATTCTTTAATATTTTTTAAAAATATATGTGCACAGATGGTATTCAAAATGAAGTATTTTTGGTCTACTAGAAGAAAAATACAACTCAGGTAGATAATTTTTAGGGGGCTGGGAATGTGCCTCGTTACCAACTGGTAAACTTTACCTTAAACTTTTTGGTTTAGTATTGGTTTACCACTTGGTAAAGTTTACCTTATGTGTGTGGTGCCCTGAGTTTGATCCAAGCACCATGAAAAATAATTCAATAAAATTTCTAAAAGAAAATTGTTTTTATGTAATTAGCAGTAATTTATACTAAGTGGCATCTCTGTTTTTATATTCGTTGCAAATCGCCCCACCCAGTGAAGGCAGAAGCTTTTCCATGAAACCTCAAATTTTTAGAACAAATTAAAGGGAATTTGTCAAAGGAAAAGGCATAAAAACTGAAATAAGTTAAGGCAAGTAATGAGCATATTTTACAAGCGACAAAATGTTTTTAACAAAATTAAACTGAATTAAATTAAAATATGGGAAAACCCTAAATGCAATTAATTCTTCTTTTAAGACTTAAAATTTTTCAACAAAAATTAGGGTAATATTCTTCACTCTCCTACTACCAGGCTTAGCAGACACCTGTGCAAAGAGGCACAATGCCTGCAGAGTAGAACTTAGTCCTATACTAGGTTCCTCTGCTGCTGGAGAGTTGCTCCTCTTTTCCCTTTTACTTTCCAATGAGTTTTTCTATTTAAAAAAATATTTTTTGGTTGAGTAAAAGTCCCCAGTGGACAACTTGTTCCAGCCAGCCACGGGGAAGGGTCTGCCCAGCTCGCAAGGAAGACTGGCTGGCCTACGTGATTTGTTGGCTGCCCTTTCAACCTATTTATACGCACTTAGGATATTTCTGTACCAGGGTGTTCATAAGTAGCTGCACAAACATATGATTTGATCCTCACATTCTTCGTCAAATTGTGGGCTTAGAAACCTCATTCGGCAAGAAATAATTCAGCCCACTTTCCTACAACAAAAAGACTTTCCAGAACTGACAGTAATGATTTGGGCCAGGATCCAAAAATGGTGGAAGAGAAGACCAAACTCTATAAAAGGGTTCTCTGATTTTCAGCTCTGTGAACTATGACTGTTCGGGTCATCTGTCCTGATTCATACATCTGAATAAAAAAGGATTGACGCCAGGAGTAATTCCTGAGTGTAGAGCCAGGAGTAACCCCTGAGCAACACCAGATGTGACCCAAAAAGCAAAAAAGGGTTAAATGGTTAGGTGTTAGCCACTATTCCAGGCACCAAGAACCTTGCCTGGATGTGGCAAATAAAATATTCCTCTCTTTATGAAACTTACCTTAATAAATAGAATATACTTTTAGAAATATATGTGAAATGTAACAAACTGTAATGCAACTGTAAATATTAAAATACAATGTAGTGCATAAATTCTACACATATCTTAGCAGCAGTTATTTCAAGTTTGTTTTATGCAAAAATTCCATTCATACTGGGTATTTACTCTTGGAAATCCCACTCCTTATTATAAAGCTAAACATAAGTACTTATTCCTGGCACATTCCACTCTGGAATCACTACATCCCAGCTTCTTCAGATGTGAATTCCTTTCTCTTGCTTCAAGGCATTCTTACCTCCCTGGAGAAACTGAAATTCTCTTTTAAGTGTGTTTTCTTTCCTCTCACTTCAAATAAGATTTCTTTAAAAAATAATAATCTTGCTCATCAAAAGTGGAAATTTTCTCTTGTTCATGGTAAGAGACATAGGATCTGATACTAACTTCTCTTGAAAATAGTGAAAGTGAGATTTTTACTTTTTACTATCAAAGCAACAACAATAGCAAAAGACGATAAAATCTGCTTTTCCTGTTTCTTTAAATCAAACACTGTACCAAAGTGCAAGCATTTCTACTATGCCATGTGTTCATACCATTTTTTAGAGAAATACAGTTAGTTCACATATCTGGAAAGGAAAAGGGAAAGAAAAGAGAGATGAAATGGAGGCTCTTTAAACAGTGTGACAACTGAGACAGATACAGTGTTTTTACATACATGTGACTACTTGTGATTATACATATGAGGCTACTTGTGGTTTCATACATGATGCTACTTGAAATCATGAGAAATTTGTGGACATCTGTGCCCATGACGCTGTGCTTAGGATGCTGGTAACACATACAGGTCAGAGACATGGAATTTTCCCATCAAATTACAAGTGAAAAGGGCAAATATACACCAACGAATTGTGACGCAGGGTGTGCTATGATCAGCCCCATGACATGCGCCCAGTTAAGGCTGTCACTTAACAGCAAAGCTATCAGGCATCAGAGATGTCAACGTTCACCTTTCCCATCCCCCACCCCCTCAAATAAAAATGGACAACGGCCAAATGCAAGCCAAAGGTGGGATCCATGCACTTGTCAGGACGCTACGCTGCTTTTCAATGAAAGAAAGAGAATGAATCCAATAGCAGGCCTTTCCAAGAACTAGCCCTAAATGAAAAGATACCCAACAAACAAAATTAGAGCAGAAGTCACTGAATCAAAGGAGACAATACAGGAAAAAAATATGCAATCCAGTTGAAAAGCACAAAGCTGAGACCCTCAGGCTCTGAACCCTGGCTCTGCCACTTCCTCAGTGGTTATCAGGAAATAAATGACCTGATGAGTCATCCCATCTCACTGGGCTCAGTTTCCTCAGAGCGAGAGGCCTCACAGGGCTGCTATGGAAATTAATCGAGAGGAGCTTGGGAACATGGCCCAGCTCTCGGTGGCCTCAGTCAGTAGCTGGAGCAGCCAACAGAGAGGCGGCTGGGGGTTGCACGGGGGCAGCTGCGCGCCCCCATCCAGAGATGAGCCCTGGCTGGCACTCTCTGATCATCCAGGGCAAAGCAGACCCCTCCTCTGTTTCGACAGCCTGGGTCAGACACGTAAGGTGTCAACTCAGAATTTTGTTGTTGCTGCTTGTTTTCTTTCATGCGGTGCTGGGAATCTAACCCAGGGACCTGAACAGGCAAGGCAGAGGCTCTGTCACGGAGCCATATCCCCGTCTCAGAAAGGTATATTCCCAGAGAAAGTACGGGGGGTGGGGGCGAGGACGCTTGCCTTGCACACAGCAGACCTGGGCATGATCCCCGACATTACATACAGACTCTTAAGCACCATAAGGGGTGATCCCTGAGCAGAGCTATGGGGAGAAGAGGGAGAGGAAGAGGGAGAGTTAGAGATGGGGGCGGGGGACAGAGAGAGAGAGAGAGAGGGATGGATGGAGGAAAGATGGAGAGAAAGGGAGAGGGAGAGAAGGAGAAGGAGGAGAGAGAGGAGAGGAGGAAAGGAAGGAGAAGGAGAGGGAGGCAAAGAGGGAGACAGAGATGGAGACGGAGACAGAGGAGAGCGAGGAAGTTCCATTTCCTGTTTTCTGCCTTGCTCCGCTCTGTGTTGGTAGTGTCTGGGCACCAAACAAGGCCTGAACTCAGCCCCTGCGCTACATCTTTAATCGCCTTAAATCAGAGTCCTAACTCTGACCTAACTCATCAGCCTCCTCAAATGCTAATCACAAGATTATGGTTTCAATCACAGAATCCACATTTCTGCTGAGTGGTCTTCATCCATTGTAGTTTATCCTACTTCATTTTTTTTAAAAAAGCGTCTTCCCCCACAAAATAAAACCCCAAACCTTTCTTATGGAATTCCCATAAAAACATAAAATCACATTTTCTTATCCACTTTGACAGGGAAGAAGTTCTGCAATACCTATAGCAAAGCTTCAAACGGGCAGGGGTCTCAGCAGAGACCTCATCCCAAAGTCACAGGGATACCCCCCCACCCCGCTTAATGCCAGGCTCTGCCTTTGTCTTTGTGAGTTGTTTCAGCCTTTACTGCTCCGAGACAAGAAAGGGGCAGTGTCAGGCTCCACACAATTCCCGTCTTCCCTCCACGCTGCACAGGGACAGCCAGGCTCCATGCTTTATGCTAGCACAGAGTTGTTTTTATTTTTTCTTTCAAATCTTCCTCAGTGCAACCCAGTCCAGGGAAGCATCTGTTTCCATTGTTCCAAAAAGAGGATGCCAAGAGCGCTCCCGGAGGGGCTGCTGGCCTCTCTGGATGGGATAGCCAGCTGCCCAGCCCCTCCACCCTTCCCCTGCCCCTCCCCATCCTGTTGTGGGCTGCAGCCCCAGCGCCTTTTCCATTTGCTCAAGACAGAGCCTGAATTCACCGCCTATGGTCCTCCTAGCTGTTCTGAGTTGACTTCCAAGGGTACAACATGTCAGCCAGCTCTTTATCATGCGGCTAGTAATCATTAACATTTACTGCCATCTAATTTAGAGACTGATATTTTCTGAGTCTATGACAATATGATAATGGTTGATTCATTATCACTGTCTCACTGTCATCCCGTTCTTCATTGATTTCCTCAAGCAGGCACCAGTAACGTCTCCATTCGTCCTAGCCCGGAGATTTGAGCAAGTGGCACATTGGAGGCTCTTTCAGGGTCACTGGAATGAGACCCATCATTGTTACTGGGTTTTGGCATATAGAATACGGGGACCTTGCCAGACTCTGCCGTGTGGACAGGACACTCTCGGTAGCCTGTCAGGTTCTCAGAGAGCGAGAACCAGACAATAAGAAGTCTGCGGCTGCAAATGCAGCTGCGCGCTTCCGGGAGCTTGGTTTTATAGTCTCTGGGTCTTGGCCGTTGATGGGATTACACAGTGCAGAGGGCAGGTGGTGGGTGTAACACCTTAGCTACTGGGAGATGGGTGATCTGGGTGGAGGAGGCCCAGTCCTGATACAAGCAAGCTTGGAGATCTCTGGGTCCCACACACCTGAGTTCCTCTGCCAATTCCTTTGTGCATGAGGCTCATCCGAGCATGCATGTAGAGTGGTCTTAAGCATGGCTGTGGCTGGTTCCAGAGGTCTTCAGCTGCTAGGGCTCTGCTCGGGGTGGGGAGGGAAACTCAACCCGCACCCCTTCAAGGGGGCCCCAGTGAGGACAGCAAGGCACGGGGGTAGGAGACTCTGCATTGTTCTCTTACGGGAGCTTGGTTTTATAGTCTCTGGGTCTTGGTCGTTGATGGGATTACACAGCACCAGGGGCAGTCTGTGGGTGTGGCTTTCAAGCTACTGAAAGATGGGGGATCTGTGTGGAGGAGGCCCAGTCCCGATCCGAGCAGGCTTGGAGATCTCAGCCCCGGGTCCTGCACACCTGGGTTCCTCTGCCGGTTCCTTCACGCGTGAGGCTCGTCCGAGCGTGTGGAGAGTGGTCTTAAGCATGGTTGTGGTTGGTTCCAGAGGTCTTCAGCTGTAAGAGCTCTGCTCATTATATTCCACCAAAAATGAATCTACAATTCTTGATGTGAGAGTAACAAAAGAGAGTAAAAAAGCCTTCGCACTGGCCATAGTATGAACTTCTCAGAAGCCAAAGCCACTCAGATGAAACACTTGGAACAAATACCACACAGGTATTTGTTAGGAAAGATTTCTGAGAGTTTGCTGAGAAGCATGATAATAACAAATGGCCCTTTTCCTAACCTCAGAAGCGATTTTTAAAATTTTCATATTTTGGTTTTTGAGGGGTAACACCCGGCGGTGTCCAGGGGTCACTCCTGGCAGTACTTGGGGTTCATACATGATGCTGGGGACGAACCAGAACTGGCTGTGTGCAATACAAGCAACCCTAATCCCTGTGCTATCCCTCTGCCCCTGTAAGTTAAGTAAGACAAGGAGATGGGCCGACTAATGAACAAATTTTATCTGGCAGGAAGTAAACTGGGAAAAGTTCAAAATGTGGGGCCAGAGAAGCTCAGCGAGCTGGAGCGATGCTTCTCACACAGGAGGCCCAAGGCTGAGCTCAGCACCCAGGGCCCCCAGACCACTGCCTAGGATAGCTTTTGAGCAACAACAACGAAACAACAACAAATACAGCTGAAAGACAAAGAGCAGCTCTGGCGCGGAAGCCTGTGCCTACCTGGATTTGATTCCGCAGCTGCTCGGCCTCCTGGCGCAGCTGCTCGAGCTCACTCATCTTCGGAGCCAACTTCCCTCGGGAACTGACCAGTGTGACCGACCGCTATGGAACAGAGAGGGGAGGAAGTCAGTGCTCCACTGACATAGAAATAGACTTTGAAAAAACAAATATTATTTATTTTGGGTCTTTCTGCGACTCACAGGTGACAGCCAGGACTGGAACTAAAAGCAACCAGCAAATTAAATAATGATTAATTAGTAAGTAAAGGGGCTGGAGCGATAGCACAGCAGGTAGGGCGTTTGCCTTGCTTGAAGCCAACACATGGGTTTGATTCCTCCGCCCCTCTCAGAGAGCCCAGCAAGCTACCGAGAGTATCTCACCCACATGGCAAAGCCTGGCAAGCTCCCGGTGACGTATTCGATATGCCAAACACAGTAACAACAAGTTTCACAATGTTCCTGGGCCCGCTCGAGCAAACTGATGAACAATGGGAGGACAGTGCTACAGTGCTAGTAAGTAAAGCTCTCTTCCCCATCTCAATAAATGGGAATGTAATTCCTTTCTGTGGAACTAGGTTTGAACAGAATACCTCACCTCTGAGGACTTCCAGGTGAAAACTGAGAACCCGAAGGGACCATCTGCTTCTGGTGACTGCAGAGTCGGACCGATGGCATCTTCCCCTTCATCAGAGGGAACGTTCCACCTATCCCAAAGTTTCACTCCTGACAACGTGATCTCAGCCCTCGCCATCTCCCTTCCTGAGCCTTTACAATTCCCCGATCCCTCTGCTGGGGGTACAAGCAGTGGGTCTGCCCTGTGGGGTGGTGTGGGGTTCCTACTCTTGCTGATAACTTCCTGGTCAGACTATAATCTGGTGCATTCTAGTGGGTCAACATTTGGATCACTTTTTAACTTTTCTATTTCTTCCCTATCCTGCATTTAATCTATTCAGCAACCTGTGTAGTTGTTTCTGGATGAACAGGAACCCAGAACTGTTTCCGGGCGCTAAAGTGTCCAGGATTTGCCAGTTATGATTACCTCTGCTCGGCTCCCACGGTCCAGGCCGCTAGCATCTTTCAACCTGTGAAAGGACCAGCCTCTTGCTATGGTCTGATCTTTCCAAATCCCAAGCACTCTTATGCTTATTTTAATTTGTTTAATTTAGCCACCGTGAAATCGCAGTTATTCACGATTGGGTTTCAGGCACATTCAATACTCTCCCTTCACCGGTGTCCAAGTCCCTCTCCCCAAGCCCCCATCAACCCTATTTGCTTCCCATCCAACTTTTACGAGAAACACCTTTTTTAAAAAAAATTTAATATATTTTTGCAATGAGATTTACAGTGCTATTGCTGGTAGGGTTTCATACACAACACTTTTATTCTGCTTTAAATCCTACAATGACTCTGCAATCCACTCTCATAAGGCCTCTAGTTCAACCTCTGAAGCCCACCACAATCTCCTACCATACTGAAACGCACTGTTTCTGCCACCCGAAAGCTGGCTCCCTGTTCCTCGACATACCCCCCAGCATTGGTCCTGGTGTCATTCTCTTTGCGCTACTCTGAGACGTCTTGCTCCTGCCCTTGGTGTATTCCTGCTGTTCCCTTCATTCTGATCAAAGGAGAGGCCCTTGCATGTGCCACCCATGATCCCCGAAGTAACACACTATACACCCCACCACGTCTGGCTCCAGAATCACACTCATGCAAAGAAAGTGGGAACTTCCCAATGCACAGGTGGCACCCATGAACCTATGTGTGTCACTGTGTGAGATCTCGGGAACACAGGGAGTCCCCACAAACCAACATCAGGCTCAGCCACCTGCCAAGCTGAGAGTCACGAAGTGCTTGGATTCTGACCAAGGTGCCTGGTGTTTTCTTTTTTTCAATTTTATTCAATCACCGTGAGATAGTTACAAGCTTTCATGTTTGGGTTACAATCACACAATGATCAATCACCAATCCTCCACCAGTGCACATTCCCCACCACCAATATCCCCAGTATACCCCCCTTTCCCACCCTCCGTCAGCCTCCATGGCAGACAATATTCCCCATACTCTCTCTCCCCTTTTGGGCATTATGGTTTGCAATACAGACCCTGAGAGGTCATCATGTTTGGTCCTTTATCTACTTTCTGCACACATCTCCCGTCCCAACCGGTTCCTCCAGCATCATTTTCTTAGGGATCCCTCCTCTATGCCAGCTGCCTTCTCCCCTTTGCTCATGAGGCAGCGCCTGGCATTTTCTGCCAGCTCCAATGCAACAGCAACGTGGGGACAGATTAGCTTGTGGGGAGGCAAAATCCCAGACCTTTTGCCAGCCATGACGAGGAGGAGGATGATAAGGGGTCCAATTTGGACTACCTCAAATCCGTGGCACTTCCTTCCATTTTTAAAGCCCAAATATAACTGACATGAAACTCTGGGGATCAGTAGAAAGGAACAATGTATGGATGTGTCGCATTTATCGCATACTGCAGTATGGCCGTTGTAGCTGACCCCTCATCCCATAATCACCATTTTGCTGCTGTAGAGAGAACACTGGTGATGAGTCTCTTAGCGACTCTGGAGTAGGCCGAGCAGAGTGGCTGTCTGCTCTCTACACTCTGCGTGAACTCTGCAGAAAGCACTCACCCCCCAGGTATAAGCTGCACCTCCTGCTCTGACAGACCTCATCAATGATTTTGTCAGCATCTGAACTTGCCCTGGTTTCTACTTTGTCAAGTACAACAGACCAAATCACAGTCTTGGAGGAATCCAACTAATCCAACTCTTTCCTCAGTCCTTGAGAGTACATTAAGTTAGGTAACACATTTATTATCACCAACTTCAACGAGGCCTTCAACACTCTTGGAATCCCCATGTACTTTCTTGTTTTGTCTTGGATTTATTTTGTGTCACACCTAGCAGTGCTCAGGGGTTACTCCTGGCTCTGCACTCAGGAATTACTCCTGGCGGTGCTTGGGGAACCATATGGGATACTGGGGATTGAACGTGGGTCGGCCATGTGCAAGGCAAACACATTCTCGCCTGTACTATTGCTCCGGCCCCGCTATGTACTTTTCTCCTCCACTCTTTGGGTCAGTTATTTCCATTCCTTTGCACCTGTGTGTGTGTGTGTGTGTGTGTGTGTGTGTGTGTTTGATCAATCTCTCTTTAATCAGATAAGCTAAACGCCTATGTTATCACATCAAAAACTCTTTGATTTTCACAAAATACCCATTAATAACTCTGCAAATTAACAATAGATATTTAGTACCAAATACCCAGTCTTAGATAATAACTTATAAGAAAATGTAACAAAATTGATAAAAAATAATATACACCATATACATATTTGGTCTTCAACCTTAATTCCTAACTCACAGCTCCTCAAACCTGGAAATTTCCCCGTGTTATTTGGGTTTATAAGGTTCCTTTTAGGAAGGACCTAGGTTGGAGGCTGATCGCCTGCAGCTGAGGTTCTCTGAATTTCCTTATCTGAACTACCTGAAAGTCTAATTTTCCTAGTAATACCATTAAGGGCCAGAGCACAGCCAGCTCAGTAAATCCTCAATGTCCTTAGTGACACCACGATGGTGATCAATGAGCTCAGAGAAACAATAGCACAGCTAGTCAGCAAAGCATGAGAAAGTTTCAGACCCAGAATGAGAAAAATACTATCAGAAGTGACAGAAATGAAAAGTCTTGTAGGTTATAGCGGGGGGGGGGGGGGGAGTTGATAGAAGCTCTGAATAGCAGAATAACAGCAGTTGAGCAAAAAAATCAAGGAACTCCGAGAAGGAGGAAACTGCTCAGAAACAGCATAAGGTAGAAAACAGCATGAAAAAGAAATGAAAGCATACAAGAGGACCATATGAGATGAGCTCAAGAGGAACTATGTAAGAATCATGAGAAGAACAGGAAGGCAAGTGCAATGAAGAAACAATAGTTAAAGAAATCACCAATAAGTATTTCCAAAGCTGAAGATTTACAGGCACTCATGCCCAAGAGACCCAAGGGGTCCTAATGAAAATAGACCCACTTAGGAAAACTCCAAGACACACTACTCAAAATGACAAAATCCATAGAGACAGAGTACTGACAGTAGCAAGATCAAAACGGGAACTTACATACAAAGGAAAACCCATACCATGCACAGCAGATTGATCAAACGAGACTCTATGAGCCAGATATGGAAGGATATAGTAAAAAAAAAAACTCAAGGAAATGAACAGCTCATCAAGAACACTCTGCAAGAAAGGTCACATTACTGATGAAAATCCTAATTTCGAATAATACTCCTGGTTTTTGTTCCTCTGGGAAATGAAGAGAGTGGTCTCAGGGCCTCAACTGATCTTAGCTCAAAGCAGCCCCAGGCTCAAGTGGAGGTCGTGGGAAGGCCCCTTCTGGACATCCCGAGGAATCCCACCCTGTATGGAGGCACTATTTCAATCCCCAGCACCACAAACAACAACAAATTGAAAGGATAAAGTTCCTTGATCTGACATGCCCATTACTTTATAGTCCTTGTTTTTGTTTGTTGTGTTGTGTTGCTTAGTTTGGGTACCACACCTGATGATGCTCAGTGATGATTCCTAGTCTGCACTCAAGAGCTATTCCTGATAATGCTCAGGAGAGTGATAGCACAGTGGGTAGGGCGTTTGCTTTGCACGTGGTCGACCGAGGTTCGATTCCTCTGCCCCTCTCGGAGAGCCCGGCAAGCTACCAAGAGTATCTCACCCACACGGAAGAGCCTGGCAAGCTACCATGGCATATTTGATATGCCAAAAACAATAACAACAAGTCTCGCAATTTGTCGTAAGACATTACTGGTGCCCGCTTGAGTGAGTTGATGAACAATGGGAGAACAGTGACAGAGAGACAGTGCAATGCTCAGGGGATCATGTGGAATGCTAGAGACCAAACATATGTCAGCCAGGTGAAGGCAAGCACCCTACCTGCCTTATTATCACTCCAGCCCCTTCCTTTTTTTTTTGTAGAGGGAGGGGAGTTTGGGCCACAACCAGTGGTGCTCAAGGCTTATGCCTGGCTCTGTGCTCAGGAGACCCTATGTGGTGCCAAGGATCTAACCATGTTTGGCCACATGTGAGGCAAGAGCCTTATCCACTGTGCTCTCTATCTCTAGCCCTTTTCTATCATTTGTTAACACTAATGCTGGCACCACGGGTGGGTGCCACTTGAATTAGGCTTAATTAATACAAACTTCAGCGCCAGCATTGGTGTGTTAAAAGCTGGGGAAATGGGGCTATGGAATGGCTCAAGTATGCAGAAGCCCTGGATTCAATCCCCGGTACCACATGGTCCCCTGAGCACTGAGCTGGGAGTAGGCCCTTCCCATGCTCCCTACCCCTGAACCCCTGAAAAAAACAAACCCTCAAAGGCTAGAGTCATAGTACAGTAAACAGGGTGCTTGCCTTGCATGAGGTCGACCCAGGTTCAATCAGAGCCAGGAGTAAGCCCTGAGCATCACTGGGTATGGCCCCCAAACCAAAGTCAGCCAAACAAAATGAAACCCTCAAAGAGAGATGCCTCTGCGTGACTCGGCTTTCTCAGGAAGAATTTTGAATTCTGAAGCCTCATTCAGACCCAACAGACTTCAGCTTCAGTTATAAGGCCAGACACCATCTGCGAAATGTTTCTAAACAGCAAAACTAGATTCCTTGTCACGTTTGTAACCAATAAATGGGAGCAAATTACACTCCCCCCAAATATGCCTCTTGTGGTCTGTTTATTTTGAGAAATGGCAGGCGTGGGAGAAGTTCTGAAAACAGAAGTGACTCCCCCTTTTGACTGGAATTTAGGCACTGAGGATGTAGCTCAGTGGTGGAGCACGTGCCGTGCACGCAAAAAGCCCGGGGTTCAATTCTTAGCATGGCATGATCCCTTGAGCATGGCAGGAAGTGACCCCTGAGCAGAAAAAAAATGAGTATTCACTTTTGGGGGGTAGGGATTGATGAAGGGGGTATACCCAGCAGTGCCTAGAGGCTACTTGGTGTTTGGGGGTCATCCCAGAAGTGCTCGGGGACCCCGTGGTGCTTAAGCTTTAGCCTGTTGAGCCCCTGGGCATGCAGATTTATAAGGGAAATCTCCCTTTCATCAGCCTTCCTCTCCTGAGCAGAAGGAGGATGATTCTCAATCACCAGAGATTTTTTTTCCTTTTTGAGTCACAGAGTCTTATCTGCAGCGAAGTCTGCAACCTTGGAGCTGGAGCACAGCAGGTAGGGCGTCTGCCTTGCACACAGCGACCCCGGGAGCAATTCCTGAGTGCAGAGCCAGGAGTAACCCTGTGCATTGCCGGGTGTGACCCAAAAAGGGGGGAAAAAACCCTTGCCCCTACTCTAGGTTTTTCTAGAAACTTCCCATGACCCAACATCTTTCTCTAGTTCTCAACTGCAGATGAAGACTGCAGTTGGCGGTTACCTTGGGGAGTTAAAAAAATTTCCCTGGCATCGCCTGTATATTTCGGAGGTCTCCATTAGTAAACTTTCATTTTTCCTTGCTAATCTACCTTTTATCCGAGGGGGAACTCAAAAGGGCAAAGAAAAGCGACCTTTCTTAAAGGGGTCCCCAGGCAATGATAAACAGGATTTCTGAAAAGAAATGTCAAACACCCGCCACTCTTTTCTATCTATTTCTACAAAGAGGAACTAACTTTCCACTTAAAAAAAAAATGTTGATTTTGTCACTAAGGAAACAGGATTTAAAAAAAATTTTTTTTTATTAGTGAAACACCATGTGGTACAGTTGTTGACCTTACAAGTTTTTGTACTTGGCTTTTGGTCATACAATGATCAAGTACCCATCCCTCCACCAGTGCCCATTCTCTACCACCATGGTCCCTGTAACCCTCCCACCCCTCCCATACCCCCATCCCATCCTGCCTCTAGCAGGGCATTCCCTTTTGCTCTTTCTCTCCTTTTGGTTGCTAAGGTTTGCAAGAGAGGCACTGAGTGGCAAACATGTTCGGTCTATAGTCTACTTTCAGCACGCATCTCCCATCCTGGGAGGATCCTCCCAACACCCTTTGCTTGGTGTTCCCTTCTCTGTTAGAGCTTCCCTTAAGGGGACAGGATATTTTGATTACACAGACTTTCAGATAATTTTTCTTCTCACCCAATAACTGCTTGACTCCAGAGATCAACAATAAAGCTAGTGGATAATACAGGACTTCTCAACAAACTTGGAGGCTGAGGAGGGTAAAAATAGGCAAAAAGCGCACACAATCAGTCTTGTTTACATAGTGACGCTGGACTGGGAGGCACTCCGGGCTAGGGGCACCTGATAGACCTTCGAGAGGCCCAGGTTTGATCCCTGGCCCCATATGGTCCCCTGCGCACCTCCACAACTTCCCCATCCCCTCAAAGAAGGAAAAGTGACAGTAGGCCCCATGGACTCGCCTGGGCTAAGTCCTATGTGATTAATTCAAGACTTAAAACCCAACTTCCGTTTCAACCTCTGACAGGAATCGAATTTGTTGTTTATTGGTTTCTTGTTTTGAGGTCACACCGGCAGCTCTCAGGGTGTACTCCTGGCTTGTGCTCCAAAGTCACTCCTGGTAGTGCTCAGGGGACCATAATGGGTGCCAATGAGGTGACTGGAGCCTGGCTGGCTGCCTGCAAGGCAAGAGCCTACTCACTGTAGCTCCAGCCCAGCAATCTAATCTCAACCTAATCAGCTGATCTAAATGAGCAGGATCGGCGGCCTGGCAGTCCCTTCCAATGAGCCAGGAAGGGTGACCCCCACTTCAGCACTCTCTTTGCTCCCCTCCCCCCTCCTGCCTAACAAAGTTTTCTGTTTCCTACAGCCCCTCAAGAGCTCCTTTAGGCTTGCTGAATGGGCCGCTGCTGCTTCTGCTGCTGATTCATTAGTGGTAAAGGTAAAGGTAAAGGCCCTCCCGTTGATCGTCGATTTGCTCGAGCGGGCCCAGTAACGTCTCCATTGGAGACTTTGTTGTTACTGTGTCTGGCATATCGAATACTCTCGGTAGCTTGCCGGGCTCTCCAAGAGGGGCGGAGGCGATAGCACAGCAGGTAGGGCGTTCGCCTTACAAGCGGCCAACATGGCCAACCCGAGTTCGATTCCTCTGCCCCTCTTGGAGAGCCCGGCAAGCTACCGAGAGTATTCGATATGCCAGACACAGTAACAACAAAGTCTCCAATGGAGACGTTACTGGGCCCGCTCGAGCAAATCGACAATCAACGGGAGGGCCTTTACCTTTACGATTCATTAGTGAACTACTAATAAATCTAACTAGATGTTGAATATGATGGTTCTGTTTTGGTTTCTAAAGAAATGTACCTGGGCTGGAGTACAGTGGATAAGGCAAGCGGGCCGGGGAAATTGAGCTCCCATTTGACCCAGCAATACCACTCCTGGGAATATATCCCAGAGAGGCAAAAAAGTATAGCCGAATTGACATCTGCAATTGTCTGTTTATTGCAGCACTCTTTACAATAGCCAGAATCTGGAAAAAACCTGAGTGCCCGAGAACAGATGACTGGTTAAAGAAACTCTGGTACATTTACACAATGGAGTACTATGTAGCTGTTAGGAAAGACAAAGTTATGAAATTTACATACAAGTGGTACTACATGGAAAGTATCATGTTAAGCGAAATGACTCAGAAAGAAAGGGATATACATAGAAAGATTGCATTCGTCTGGGGAACATAAAGTAACAAAATAGGAAACTAACACCCAAGTATGGCAGAGATTAGTACCAGGAATTTTACTCAATGACCCGGAGGACAACCACACATGTTCGGGGAAGGGGGAGCTCAGAGAGAGAAGGGAACACCAAATAAAGGGTATTGGGAGGATCCGCCCACGATGGGAGAGCATGCTGAGGGTAGACTGTCGACCAAGCATGATTGCCACTCAATGCCTCTTTTGCAGACCATGGCACTCAAAAGGAGAGAGAGGGAAATGCCCTGCCACAGAGGCAGGGTGGGATGGGGGCTTGGGGGGGGGGAGGAAGGGATACTGGGATCCGTGGTGGTGGGAAATGCGCACTGGTGGAGGGATGGGTGTTTGATCATTGTATAATTGAAACCCAAGCACAAAAATGTGTAAGTCTACAACTGTACCTCATGATGTCTCACTATTAAAAAAAAATAATAAATTTTTTTAAAAAAAGGATTAGAGGCTTAAGACACTGGTCTAAGGTTAGAGGCAGAGGCAGAACTCAATCCCAGAGAGTCCCGGGACCCAGTCTCCGAGCCACTTGGCTGCTTTTCTCTCACCCTTCTTTTTCAAAGGCCTCTCAATAGCTCTCTCTGTCTCCCAGGGTGTTACTGGAGGCTGAGGGAGAAGGCAGGGATCTTGCATGCAACACCTGTGTTCCAGCCCTTTGAGCTTGTATGAGGTTCTGGGTTGGATTCCTGAGTCCCAGAACCCCCTCCAAAAAAAAAGAAGATCGACCAAACTGAATACCTGGTGCTACAATTTTGGCAGCTCTGATTTTTCTGTTTTTCATTTGCCTGCACAACTCTGGGTTCCCGATCCACTTTGTAGAAAGAAAATGGGATTATCTGTGTGAAGTCCTTTGGGTAGAGGGGCAAGTGTGTCTTTAAGTTCTTTGGTAAGATAGAAACTTAAAATAACAATTAACACAATTTAGACCGAAGCAATAGTACAGTGGGTAGGGTGCCTGCCTTGTGTGGCCAACCCAGGTTTGATTCCCAGTATGACATGGTCCTCCAAGACCCTCCAGGAGTAACCACTGAGCACAGAGCCAGGAGTAAGCCCTGAGAAACACCAAAGGTGCCCTACCTCCAAAAACAAAAAAGAGAAAAAATTAATTTGATGACAGCATTTTCTATCACTATAACTGCTAGACCAAGTTCCTTTTCAACATGAATATTAGATTGTAGAGACACATTTTAAATAATTCTATCATATAATGAAAGCACTGTAAATAGAACAGAAAGCAGTATATCAATTATCTAATAAAAGTTCAATTGTGTCAGTTACAAATATGAAAAAAATACCAATGGGCCATTGTATCCAAGCCAATTTGCTAAATAAAATGGGGGGGGATACAGTTGCATAATTCAAATGTCTATCTCTACTTCTTAAAGTACCCACAAGATTTTCTGTAAAGCAAGACATTATATAGCTAGTACAATCATGCTGCTGTGTTACTGAGCATCTAGTTCAAACCATTTATAGAAATACACAAGTATTTCTTAGCCACTAATCATTTTTTTACTTATCATTAAAGATCACATAAAAAATGAAAGAATATTTTAAATTGTATTTAAAAACTGAAGTCCAAACTACTTGTGCTTCCAAAAATGTCTACTCATCAGAGAAATTAATTTCAAGTTTCTGATTAACATCAAATTCTCTAAAACTTCATGCTTCTTTTTGCAATCCAGATTTTTAATCCTTAGACTTTGTAAAAAAAATTTTTTTCTGAATCCTAAACCCATAGAGAATTGAGTAAGTTATTTATAGCTTGAAGTTTCTATCTTACCAAAGAACTTAAAAACACACTTGCCCCTCTACCCAAAGGACTCCACACAGATAATCCCATTTTCTTTCTACAAAGTGGACCGGGAACCCAGAGTTATGCAGGCAAATGAGGAACAGAAAAATCAGAGCTGCCAAAATTGTAGCACCAGGTATTCAGTTGGTCGATCTTCTTTTTCTTTGGAGGGGGTTCTGGGACTCAGGAATCCAACTCAGAGCCTCACACAAGCTCAGCAACACCCCCGGGCCCCGTCCTGTTCCCCTTTTTATTTTACTATTTTTCTCATTACAGAGAACACTTTAAATGCCCCAAAGCAAGTAAGCGAGCCTCTCCTGAACAAAAGATATAGAGCTTGTGTTCCAGGAAATAGAGGGCTGCTTGCGAGTCTACCCCCCACCCCCACACCTCTGCCACATGTATGTTCCTGATTCCAGCCATGTGCAAGATGGCCCGTGCATAAAGAAGACACAGGCTCGGCTCTGCAGTTTGCCCTTGAAGAACGCAGACAGACTGCGGGTGTCTTTCACAGGGGCCAGGTGCTACCCTAGGTCCCAAGCCAGGTGTGTTTCAGAACTCAAAAGTTTTTGAATTTTAGAAAGATGCACTGTTCACAGATCACCTAACAGCCCAACTGCATGATGGGGCGACTGCAAAATCAAAAAATATTTCTATAGCAAACATCTAAGCATATTCACATTAGGCCAAACATGGCTTAGGGAAAACAAGCAACAGCTTTACGGGAGTTTATCTCTGGCGTCCAATGAGCCGAAAGCAAGCAGAGAGCCTGCCCCTCGAGGCTTTAAGGAAAACCTGGCAATTTTCAGAGCATCTCGGCTTTCTAAATTGTTTTTGTTTGGGGGCCACACCCCGCAGTGCTCAGGGCTTACTCCTGGCTCTGCACTCAGGAGTCACTGCTGCTGGTGCTCGGGAGACCATCTGGGGTGCCAGGGATTGAACCCCGGTTGGCTGCGTGCAAGGCAAAAGTACCTACCCACTGTGGCACTGCTCCAGTCTGGGCTCTCCAAACTGTGCCCAAGAAACTGCTGACCTGGGCGCTCAATATACCAGGATAATCTGGCACAAAGGCAGGACTAGCTCTGGATTTACGAGATTAAGTAGGACCTAGACAAGCCAAAGAAGAGATTTAGGGCACACTCACAACACACACCACTCCCATTTCTTCACATTCGCTCCTCCTGCAGGTTTGAATCAACTGAGAAGCCTGGTACCGGGGGCTTTCTCACTTAACAGAGAAAGGAAAATATGTGGCCAGGAAAATATGGGTTTCTCCCCAGGCTCTCCCAGCCCAATAGTCAGAACATGACTGTACTTACAGTCTGTTCCCAGCAACAGTCTAATTTTCTGGACTTCATGTCTTTCATCTATGGAGACAGGAATATCTACCTCAGGCAGTTGTTCAGTGGATGAAAAAGACATACATCTACAAAACGTCTTTGGGATGGTAATTTAAGAGCTCATTAGTCCCAGCAAGAAAAAAAAATAGGAAGACATCAGAACAGCAAACATTCCTCCAGCCAGCACTAAATCAACAGACAGAAGTCCTTAAACAGAGGAGGAAGCTCAGTCGATTCCTGGGAAGCATTTCTCTCACAGCCTTCGCCTCCTTGATTTCTTCTCCTTGATGCTCCTTCCTCTCGGAACCTGCGGAGATAAGGGGGCTCCTTCCCTCCCAAGACAGGCTGGGCTGTTCCCTGGGGAGGACACAGACTTTTAACCCCTAGGACAGCCCAAGTCAGCCCGAGCCATTTGCCAGTGTCCTGCGGCTGCTGGTGCCCACGCCTGCCCTGCAGCTGGATGGAGGTTCTGTCACTGCCGCCGCATCCTTCGGGCAATGACGTCCACCACAGAGCCCCGGCAGCAGCTCTCACGGACGGGATCTCCCAGCAGCAGCAGTCACGGCAGAAATTGGGTTCGCATTGGGGAGCAACTTCCCGGGTCACAAGAAGAAAATGTATGTGTGTCTGTGTGTGGTGGTGGGGGTGGGGGAGGGAACCCAGCCATCTAATCTGGGTTTTTTTGGCTTTTTGGGTCACACCCAGCGATGCACAAGGGTTACTCCTAGCTGTGCATTCGGGATTTACTCTGGTGGTGCTCAGGGGACCATATGGGATGCTGGGGATTGAACCCAGGTGGGCTGCGTGCAAGGCAAACACCCTACCCATGTGCTATCGCTCCAGCCCCTCGAATCTGTGTTTGAACAAGCACACAATGATTCTAGATTCTACTTGTTTGGGGGTGACACCCAGTGGGGCTCGGGGCTCAGGGCTTACTCCTGGCTCTATGCCTGGGGGACCATACGGGGTCAAGTGCAGGTCAGCCACCTGCAGGAAAGCTCCCTACCGGCTGTGCTATCTCTCTGTGCCTCAGATTTTTGCTTTTCTAAGACCGTGTGTGGTTCACCTGTGAATCACTAATCACATAGTCTCATATCACCTGAAAGTCTGATAATCAGCTTTATTTTCCCCCCAATAATCAACTAAAAAGTCACCAGACTTGGTTACATATTGTTCCAGGGTATATCATTAAAAAAAGAAATCGAATGAACAAATGCTACAGCAGAAAATGAATCTACAAGGGATATCAAGACTGCACACAGGGCCAGGAACATGCTCTGCATATGGGTGTCAGAAGCGCAGAGCAGAGCCCCAGACCACGTGCTTCCCTGAGCACTGCTGGGGTGACTGGAAGACAGAAATGAACATATGGACATAAGGCAACAGAATGCCCCTCCCTTTTGGGCCACACCCAGTGATGCCCAGGGCTTCCTCCTGGCTCTATGCTCAGAACTCAGTCCTGGCAGAGCTCAGGGGACTATATGTGGAGCAGCTGGGGATCAAACCCTGGTCGGCTGTGTGCAAGGAAACACCCGATCTACTGTATTCCACTGCACTAGCTCTCCAGGCATTTTTTCCCTTAAAAAGAAATTCTTTTTTGTTTTGTTTCCTGGGCTGCTCCTAGCTTTATGCTCAGGGTACAGGAGATGGAAACCCTCCAGCATTCAAGGCCTGGGCCCAGCCCACGGAGCCATCCCTCTGCTGCAGGCTATCAAAGCTGCATGTGACAAATGCTCTGAGTACCTAACAGGCCTCTCCATCCAGCTGGTTCTCTGCCTCGGTTTCATGGGACAGAATGTGACTTGCGGGGGCAAGAGAGAGGTCAAAGCAGAGGCTCAATGCTTGGCATTCCAATTTCTGAAATAGCACGCCCTCCTCTTCCTGCAGCAGCCAGGTGTGGCCCTGTCCCTCCACCCCCCTTCCCCCCCCCCCCCCCGTTCAAGCAGTCTTACATCACCATGCCTGAGGGCCCCCCCACCCACACGGCTGGTCCCAGTATTACTGGATATGGTCCAGCTGTGCTGGGAGTCCCTCTTACCCCTCATTTTGTGCAATTAATAAATTCATGGAAAAGCACCTACAATTCCACATTTTCGTGGTCTTTATAAATATAAACTAAAGTGATCGACAATAAGTAGACACAGACAAAACCGCTCCGGCTCTCTCTCTCTACGTGGATCTGAATTATTTCTCACACACAGCCATAAGATCTGGGTGCAAGTCTGGATGTTCTGTGAATTGAAATGCAGCTGTACCTGTGTGACGCGGGTCTGAGCTGGGCAGACGCCTGCCGCTGCGGCTTCAGGAAGGCTCTCTGCTCACAAAAATATCACACAACCGCCGTCTTGAATTAGACGGTTAGATGAGTTATCTGGGCTTCCCATGCATCCTGGACCCATCTTGATGTTCTCAAAGTCACTCAAGCAAAGGGGTTAGTGCACCTCCACTGGAAGCTTCAAGAGTGTGTCCCTTTTCAGTGCCACTTAGCCACACTGCTCTTTATTCTACCACTCAGACTTTCCGAGGAATATTTTCATCTTGCAAGACTATCCCAGACACCAAAACTGCTCCTGAGCCTTCAGGGAACAGAGACAGTCTGTGCGTCAGCAGCCCCTTAGACTCTGTCTCGCTGCCTGCTACCGCTGAAGATGTTACAAAGCTGCTCCCTCACTGAAAGGTGAGTGCTTAACCTTTGGGAAAACCGACAGAGCAGCACGGCTCCCCTTCTTCATAAATGAAGGCCCAGAGAGTAATTTTTCTTGTAGTTAGTCTCCCCCACCCACCCACACACACACACAATGAACACATGCCGGAGAGACAGCACAGGAGCTATGACACTTATCTTGCATGAGGCCAACCCCAAGTCAATCCCCGGCACCCCATACGCTCCCTTAAGCACCGCAAGGAGGAATCTCTGAGCTCAGAGCCACGAGAAAGCCCTGAGCAGCACTGGGTGTGGTCCCCAAACAACACAAAATTATTCATTAACACAATACAGTTCCTTTTTGGAAAGTTTTAAGTCCCACATAGATAAACATAATAATGAAAACTATTATCCAAAATTCGGGGGTAGGGCTGGGTTTCTGGGCCACAGTCAGTGGTGACACTCCCGGTCTATGCACTGAGATCATGCAGTCCAGGGACTGAGCCTGCCCCCCCCCCCCCCCCCCCGGCATGCACTCTGCCCTCTCAGCCAGCTACCAGGCCCCTAACAATTTTTTTTTATCTAGACCCTATGACTAGAAGGCTACAGTTTTCAAAGCATCTTCCCTCCCCATGGCCTCCATGGAGGCTGTGTTAATAAGCGATTACCTAATGAAAATCCCGTGTGAATGAAGTTCATTTCCTTAGGGAATTAGCCATATTTCCACACGAGTACGTAATTCAATTTACAAAAGTCCAGAAGTAAATAATAATAATACGTTTAAGGTTTTTTTTTCTTCGTTTTTTGGATCACGTCCATCAATGCACAAGGATTACTCTGGGTTCTGCACTCAGGAATTACTCCTGGCAGTGCTCAGGGGACTATATGGGATGCTGGAGACCGAACACGGGTTGGCTGCATGCAAGGAAAACACCCTACCTGCTATCCTACTGCTCCAGCCCCTAAGTTATTTTCTTGCAAAACAAACAAACAAACAAACAAACACCAGAACACGCTATGTTTGTTAGCTACTGAAAGGCAGTGCAGGAACGGGGCCGCACACTCACCAGACCTAAAATTAAGCCTCATTCAGCGTCGTTCAAGTTTTCAAGTTCATCTTACCAAAGAGTTAGGGTCCAGTTTTGATATTTGAAAGGATTTCTGAGTAAAGTGTTTGGGTGGAGAACAGAAGAAGCAACGGGGAACAAAAATGAGTCACACATTGTTTCTCCCGAGCCCGGAGGCGCAGCTGAGCGGCTGGGCACGTGCTGCCTCGGGTGCAGAGCCCCAGGTTGATGCCCAGCAACGCATGGTCCCCGAGCAGCGCCAGGAGCCACCCCCACGCACAAGCACTCCAAGGAGCCCCAGAGCACCGCTGGCCTCGGCCCCTAGTCCAAAACAAAACAAAGGAAACTAAAAAGACATACTTCCTCAGTGGCCTTAAAGGTTTCACCGTAAGGAAGTTACTATCACAAAAAATATCTAAGATCATGTGTTAAGGGCCCAGAGAGTATGAGGCCGTTGAGTCCAGAGCTGTCTTCATCACCACCATTTTCTAGGAGAGACTCTGCCAACTTCTCTCTAGCTGAAAATTTACAAAAGCAAGATTGTTATGCTTCTAAAACCATGATTCCTTTGAATGGAAAAGCATGGATGTTTAAGAAGAGTTATTAACAAACTGTTTTTGTTTTTTGTTTTTAATTTTTTAATTTTTTTGCTTTTTAGGTCACACCCGGCAATGCTCAGGGGTTACTCCTGGCGGTGCTCGGGGGACCATATGGGATTCTGGGAATTGAATCTGGGTCAGCTGTGTGCAAGGCAAACGCCCTACCCGCTGTGCTATCGCTCCAGCCCCTTGTTAGTTTTTTAATTGGGGGTCGGGCTCACCTGGCAGTGCTCAGGGGTTACTCCTGGCTCTGCACTCAGAAATCACTCCTGGCAGGCTCACAGGACTACAGATGGTTCTGGGGACTGAACCCCCATGGGTCGGGTGCAAGGCAAGCGTGCCCCCATTATATTATCTCTGCAGTCCTAACCAGATGTTTATATGAAAAAGTAGAACTACGGAGCAATAATACAGCAAATAGGGCTGCACACGACTGACCTGGGTTTGGTCCCTGGCATCCCATATGGTCCCCGAGCACGACCAGGAGTGATTCCTGAGCATATTGCCAGGAGTAATCCCTGAGCAGTACTGAATGTGGCCCCCCAAACTCCCCCCAAAAAAAGAAAAAAGGAAAGAGAAAAGGTAAAACTATAAATAGTAAAGCAGGTATAACGACAAGTCATGCAGCTATTAAGCAAAGAAAGTCAAGGCTCTGACTAAGTAAAAATGCCAACATCAATGAGACCCGCTGAACAAATGTTCCCTCGGGAGGTTCCAACTATTAGCAAGATAAACATCTTTGTGGGAGTCTTCCCTCACCCGTGGTAGACGACGCTCTTTGCTATCTTGGTATTCACTGTGTGGCACTGCCTGCTGTCAAAATTGGAGGGAAGATTTATGCTATCTACAGTCTCAGATACTAAATACAGACACTAAGAGAAACATTAAGTTTACATTATTTTACCTAGCCATTAGTATTGTATTGCAGAAATAATTTAAAGTGTGCCAGAGAGATAGTACAGAGATTTGTTTGTTTGCTTGTCTTTCGGCTACACCCGGAGGTGCTTAGGAGTTACTCTTGGCTCTGCACGCAGGGATCGCTCCTGGTGGTGCTCAGGTGGCCATTTGGGATGCCAAGGATCGAACTCGGGACAGCCACGTGTAAGGCAAGCACCCTGTCCACTGTACTATTGCTCTGGCCCTGAGACAGTACAGGGGTTAAGGCTCTTGCCCTGCATGGGGCCAGCCTGGTTTAATTCCCGGCAGACCCCTACCAGGAGTGATCCCTGAGCACAGAGCCAGGAGTAAGCTCTGAGCATCGCTGAGTGTAGCCCCCAGAAGAAACAAATCATTTAATGTTATTTACATCTGAACACAGCTCAAATAAACTTTACTTCTCCAAGACAAGGTGCTGTATAAATGGGGACAAGGACTAAGTACTATGATCTTATGAAACAAGCTTCTGTTTGTTTGGGGGAGGGGGAGGCTGCCCTGCAGGGCCACCCTCTATGGTGTTGGGAGTCCAAACCCCTGTTGCTAGGGTCAAAACCTGGGCTCCTGTGCATGGCAGACATGAGCCCAGATCTCTGAGTTGCTTGTTTGGGGGTCTGTGTTTGTTTTGTTGGGTTTTGGGCCACACCAAGGGTGCTCAGGCATCACTCCTGGCTCTGCACTCAAGGGGTGAGAGAAGATGCCAGGGATCAAAACCAGATCAGTCATGTGAAGGGACAGAAAAGTCACAAGGTTAACTAACACTGAGAATGTACTTGAGACACGGATGTCTCTGAAAAAAACTGGAGAATATATTTTAAAAAATTTAAAAAGTAGGGACCAGGGAGATAGTCCAGCAGGGAGGGCCCTTGCCTTCCACCCAGCCAACCCTGGTTCGATCCCCGGCACTATTTATGGTTCCCTGAACCCATCAGAGTGATCCCTGAGCACAGAGCCTGGAGTAAGCCATGAGCACTGCCAGCTAGGGCCCAAACTGCCCCTTGGCCCCGATGCTCAGAGGTTACTCCTGGCTCTGCACTCAGGAATCACTCCTGGCAGTGCTTTTGAGACCATCTGGGAAACCAGGGATCAAACCTGGGTTGGCCCCTTACAAAGCAAGCTCCTCACTCTCAGCATTATTTCTCCAGCCCCAATTTCAGTTTCTTCCTCTTGGTCTAGCCTAGCGCCCGCTGCTTATCTGCAGTATCTCCACCAGAGGGCAGAGAGGAAGCTGTGACAGCAGACATCAATTTGTGGCTTCCAGAGACTGTTGACTGGCTTCGCCAAAGAACTTGAACAGTCCTACTGTTTCTTGACTCTTTGATAGAATCTTCTCCATTCAAAGCAGTATTTGAGGGGCCAGAGACATAGTTCAGGGGGCAAGATACTTGCCTAGCACACGGCCGACCCGGGCTCAACCCACAGCACCACTCCTGAGCCCTCTAGGAGTGATCCCTGAGCGCAGAGCCAGGAGGAGGCCCTGAACTCATTTCACTTAGCATACTTTGCACGTTGATCCACTTGTATGCAAATTTCATGACTTCATCCTTTCTAACAACTGCATAGTATTCCATTGTGTAGATGTACCAAAGTTTCTTTAGCCAGTCATCTGTTCTCGGGCAGTCGGTTTTTTTTTCAGATTCTGGCTATTGTAAACAGTGCTGCAGTGAACATACAGATGCAGATGTCATTGTCAAAGGCTTATTTTTTTAAAATGATTGTTTGGGTAGTTACAAGAGTTTTAGAGTTTATGGTGTTTATGTACTAAGTGACAGCATCCTATACCACCAGAATGCCCACAATCCTCTGTCACCTCTGGTCCAGTAAGTAGCTTTGTATTCCAAGATCAAGGTTTATTTTAAGGTAAAAGGTAAAGGTAAAGGCCCTCCCGTTGATCGTCGATTTGCTCGAGCGGGCCCAGTAACGTCTCCATTGGAGACTTCGTTGTTACTGTGTTTGGCATATCAAATACATCATGGGGAGTTTGCCAGTCTCTGCTGTGCGGGCGAGATACTCTCGGTAGCTTGCCGGGCTCTCCGAGAGGGGCGGAGGAATGGAACTCGGGTTGGCCATGTTGGCCGCTTGTAAGGCAAACGCCCTACCCGCTGTGCTATTGCTCCAGCCCAAAGATGAAATAAGAGAAGGAAAAAGATTCAGGCTAGACAGGTAACGGGTCAGTGATAAGCCCAGGCCACTGCAGGAGGCGAGCAGAGGGCAAGGCACAGCACTTAAGAAGTCGTGCCTAGGACCAGGCTTTGAGTAACAATATAAGTGATGTTGAACATGCGTAAAAGAACATGGTCACTGGGGAGGAGCCTGGACCCGTCCGTTTGATCTGTACAATAAGCTCTGAACATCTCAGCCTTCTGAGTTTTGTATGCAAATCTCTCATACAATTCTCAAGAACCCACCAGCACAGGAAAACCCACTGACGCGCTAATAGAGACACATGCATTTACTCAGTCATTCAACAAATTCAGTTCCAACCACATGCCAGGCACATTCCAGGTTGTGCGGGTTCAGCTGTAAACAAACGAACGTTCCGGTTGTCATGGTGCTTTATTCTATATTTGTCAAAGAGACAGATAATAAAACATATAAATAAATAACACAATATCAAGTACAGATAAGCACCATGCAAAAAGTTAGGAGGTGACAAGGCAAGCTATGTTAAAATAAACTCATCAAAGACAAGCCCTGAGTGAAACGAGTGAACCGAGCACTCCTTAAATGGGGGCTCAGGGAGAAAAACGCATGGACGGAGAGGCAGAGACTGGCCAGGTCTGGGAACCCACAGCAGTGAGAATGGCGAGATGGGAGGGAGCAAGCTAGAGCGGGGGGCTGAGGAGGTCAGACATGAGTCCAGCCGTGTGACCACGGAGGCCTCCTGGAAATGGCCCCCACCCAAAAAAGTCAGATCTTATCTAATGCAAAGGAGTTAAATGATAACTGACAGATGCCTTGTGATTCGAGTTACATCACTTCAGCGTCTGGCTGACCGGCAGGGATAGGGAAGCTTACTTAGAGACGCCTGGAGTTGGACAGGCTGCGGGGGTTGGGAGTGGGGAGGGGGTGGTGTGACACCAGGGAAGTTAGCTACAGTCAAGGTGGTAAAAAAAAACTCAAATTCGGGCACCAGAAAGATCATCAAAACCAAATAGCTCTACCCCAAAAGAAAAGAAAAAACCAAAATCGAACAGCGTTTTAGAGTTCCTGACACTTGTCAATGGAGAAAAGGCAGTACATTGAGTGAAACTGGGTAACTGAACAACTTATGACTTTTAGTCTGAACAACTGGGTGATGGTGGCACCACAGACTGGGAAGACAAAGACGCTCTCTCCTTTACCCAGGAAGCTGGAGGAAAGCGGCCGCCACCGAGTCAACAGTCAGTGGCGCTTGGTTTACAGCCTCATCTTTTTTGCATGTGCACACAAGGATGCTTTATTTCTTTATTTTAAGTTTGGGACCACACCCAGCAGTGTTCAAGGCTACTCCCAGCTCGGTGCTCAGGAAGACTGTGTGCTGAGGCCTCCTGTATGCAAACCATGTTGGAGCCATGTCCCTGGTCCCAGCATATTTGCTTTAAATAGTACTACACTGGGGGCAGAGAGACAGAACAGAGACTAAGGTGTTTGCCTTCCATGCAGCAGACCCAGGTTTAAATTCCCAGCACTGCATATAGTTCTCCGAGCACCACCAGGGGTTACCCTTGGGCACAGAGCTAAGAACAGCCCCAGAGCTCACTGGTTGTGGCTCAGAAAACAAAAAAATCTGTAAATGTGTGTAGTTTGGTGGCAAAACCAAAAGCCCCTAGTGTCCTGGAAGCCAAAGGGAAAAAAAGATTTCAGTAAGAATTATCTGTTGTCTCTGTCAAACGTTAAGATTACTGGTGATGAGAGGGTTCATCACTTGGGAGAAAAGACCAAGGCTCCCTAGAGCAGATTCAGAAGATGGGCGGTGAGGGGTTGAGGAAAGAAACAGCCTGCATGAAATCTTTTTTTGCTTTTGTTTTTCTGGCTACACCTGCTGGTGCTTAGGGCTAACCCTGGCTCTGTGCACAGGGATGGCTCCTGGCGGGAGGTGGGGGGTGAGGGGAGGCACCGAGGACCATATAAGGTGCCAGGGATCAAATCAAGAACATCCACATGGTAGGCAAGTGCCTTAGCCCTTGTGCTATCCCTCCAGTCCCGAGGGGAATCTTTTCAAGATTTTTCTAGGACACCCAATAGCCTTACATTTTTAAAAACTTATTTTTCATTTAGTTACCACATGTGTTTTATCGGGTCGAACCGATAGCACAGCAGGTAGGGCGTTTTGCCTTGCACACGGTCGACCTGGCCAACCCAGGTTCTTCCACCCCTCTCGGAGAGCCCGGCAAGCTATTGAGAGTATCTTGCCCGCACGGCAAAGCCTGACAAGCTCCCCGTGATGTATTCGATATGCCAAACACAGTAACAAGTGTCACAATGGAGACGTTACTGGGCCCGCTTGAGCAAATTGATGAACAGTGGGAGGACAGTGACAGTGTGTCTTATCACTCTCCATATGAAAGCAATTTTTGGTGGGTCGGATGGGGTTTGGGCTGCATCAGGCAGTGCTCAGGGCTAATTCCTGGCTCTATGTTCAGGGATTATTCTTGGCAAGTTTGGGGGACTATGGGGTGTCGGGTTTGAATCTGGGCAAGGTACATGCCCTACCTACTGTACTACTGCTCCAGCCCCTGAAAGCAAATTTTATTGCATAGCCATCTGAGAGTGAGAACTACGTTTTGTTTGTTTCCTTGGCTTTGTTTTGGTTTGGTTTGGTTGTTTGTTTCAGGGCCACACCCAGTGGTGGTCAAGGGTTATGTCTAGCTCTGCGCTCAGGAATTTACTCCTGGTGGTGCTTGGGGATCATACAGAATGCCACAGACAGAACCTGGTCAGCCGCGTGCCAGGCAAATACTTCACCCGCTGTACTATCTCTCCAGCCCTGAACGAAGTATTTTAAGCTTTTGTCACTGTCATCCTGTTGTTTATCGATTTGTTTGAGCGGACACCAGTAACATCTCCATTCATCCCTGTCACGTGCTAGTTATAACCCAACGGCGTCTGCTATATCTTCTAAAATCAAGGGCATTCTCTAACATAACCACAGTACAATGATCAAAAACCGGGGAATTTAGTATTAATACAATACTGTTCCTTAAATTCCGTACATATATTTTTCCAAGGTTCCAATAATCTCAGGGCAACTTTTCCCCCCAACCCAGGATTACACTGCAGTAAAATGCCAGGTCTACTTAACTTGCTTTAGTCTGGAGAGGTCCCTTTGCCTTTGTCCTTTATGATATTAATACTGGATGAGTATAAGCCACTTTCAGCATACTCCTTGGCTTAGGTCTTTCCATTACTTCCTCATAATTAGATTTTGGTTAGTTTAGAAACACCACAGAAAATAATGTTCTCTTTAGATTACTGCATGATCCCAAAACACAGAGTTGGGAGTCCAATCTCCCCTTTCCCTGACAATATTCAAAAATTTAGATATTCATTTTAGTTACTATATGTTAACCTGTGAGACTTATAACTTATGAATAATTTTATTGTGCTAATCAATCATTTGGGGAGCTACACCCAGTGATGCTCAAGGCTTACCCCTGGCTCTGCACTCGAGGATAACGCCTGGTGGTGCACAGGGGGTCTTCAGTGGTGCTGGGGGACTGAACCAAGATCAACTATGTGTAAGGCAAAAACGCTCTATCTACTGTGCTCAGGGGACCATATCGGGTGTCAAGAATTGAACACAGATTGGTGACATGCAAGACAAACACACTATCTGCTACACTACAGCTCCAACCCCAAAGGAAACATTTTGATCTCACTGTTGGTGGTACTCACCTTAACCACTTGGGTTGATGTGGCTGGGATCTGCCAGATTTCTCCACTGTGAAATTCCCTTGACCATTTGTCCCTAGAGATCATTGGAAGTGACTCACCAGCATGGCTCCTATCAAACTCCTTTCCACTAGCAATAGTTGACTGAATCAATGTTACCACAAGGACTGTAAACTGTTGATTTCATCTCTACATTTTTTATTGACAGTCTATTCAAAGAGTGTTCATTGCTCCTTATTTATGATGGACTTGTGGACTCTTATTTTAGGCGAAAAATTATAGGTCACTTACTACCATTATTCATTTTAATATTCATGTTTCCCTAGGTTTGGCTGTTCAGGCTAATTCCTTTGTCAGGCTAAGCCCCATCATTTTATTGAACACTTCCTGACTCTGACACAAAATGTACCAGTTCATTTTATTCATTCCCTGCCTCGGTGCTGGAACCAGATGGATCTGAGAACTGGCTTCTCTTAGTGCTCCTGAGGTGTCACTGCACCTAGGCCCGTGTGCTGGACAGAGCAGAGCTAGGAAACATCTGAATATATTAACAATTCTAATTCCAACACAACTCTAATTCCAAATAGTATCCACTGACTTCTTTCATAATTGTATTTCACTTCCTCCACCATGAAAACCATAACTGAAATACCAATAAATTTACTCGTTTGCTCAATGTTACAAAGCACACAAAAAAATTAGTTCCAGAGGGGTCAAAGAAATTTTACAAGGGTCAAGGCAGCTGCCTTGCACATAGTCGACTCTGGTTAGACGCCAAGCACCACACATGGTCTCCCCAAGCAATGCCAGGAGTGACCCCTGAACACAGATCCAGGGGTGAGCCAGATGTGGAACCCAAAACAAAACAACCGAATAAGAACAAAAATGCTTCAGAATTCATTTATCTCCACTATTGCCATCACTACACATAACAGCTTACTGTACTAGGTTCTGTGGAGGATGAAGGCAGTTCTTTTTTCTGTTTTGTTTAGGGACCACACCCAGGATGCTCAGGGGTTACTCCTGCCTCTGCAATTAGGAATCACTCATGGCAGGCTCAGGGTCAATATGAGATGCTGGGGATCAAATCTGGGCCAGCCACTTGCAAGGCAAATGCCCAAGCTGTTGTACTATCACTCCAGCCCCAAGGAAGCAGTTCCTATTATCTTCAAACCAAAGACATAACATCTAAGATGTGTGTTTAAAATTTATTTAGCTTGTATCACTTCTGAAAGTATGTTATTCACTGAAAGATGGTCCCACTCGTAATTTCTACTGCTCGTCTTCAATTTTAAAGTTTTTCTTTTTTAAATGTGTTTTTTTTGGGGGGGGAAGGGGAGAAGTTCGGGCCATACCCAGTAGTGCTTAGGTATCTAAGATATGATGGGGACTAAATCCGGTTTGTCCACGTGAAGTATGCACTTCAGTACTTTGACTTTTTTCCCCTGATCTAATTTTGAAGGATTTTCCCCCCTTCCAAATCATGTGATTTTATTTTTGAACACACCAAAGAATAAGTTTCCAAAACTTAAAGTTCTTTCTGAACTTACAGAGGGGTTATGCCCAACGCAAATGTAATTAGAATTAATTTATAGGTAGGGGTAATGTGGTTCTGTGGTAGAGTCTTTGCTTTACATATGTGAGGCCATGAGTTTGATCCTCAACAATACACACACACACACACACACACACGATGCATTTAACATAATTAACCCAACAAACATGACTACTTTAGTCTAACCTGTGCTCAAGACATTTATTTACATTAACCTACTTCTATAATAAAGCATTGAATCTATCACGAATTATACTGAACATAGAAGACAGTCTGGTTTTTTTGTTATTTTTGTTATTTTTGTTTTGGGGGCACACCTGGCTGTGCTCAGGGGTTACTCCTGGCTCTGCACTCAGGGATCACTCCATTATGGGGGACCACACAGGCTACTGGGGATCGAACCCAGGGTGGCTGCATGCAAGGCAAGTGCCCTCTGCGCTGTACTATCTCTTGCCCTGGAGGACAGTCTGCTGACAACCCTCCTGTTCGTGCTGGACCCTGCTACTCCGCCTCGGGATAGAGAGTGTGGTACCGCATACCACAAGCCTGGGAAAAGATCAAAGTTCAAAACTCAAATTACAGTTTCTCTCTAGTGTGTATCACTCTTGACCACCATAAAGTCAGGAAACTGTAAACCAAACTATCGTTAAATCAGAGACTGTGCACAAAAAAATATAGAAGCAGGAAAGTGCCACTGTCTGCACTAGGCCTTGAACCTGCCTCTCATCCAGCTCCCAGAGGCAACTCACTGGACCTGTTTATCTCTGCTGAGCATAGTTTTGTTTGATCAAAGTATGCTTTCTCCGGGCAAGCAGGGACATGGGACAGTCACCCATGTAGAACACAGAATCCAAAATCATTTTTGTTGTTGTTTTGTTTTTCGGCCAGACCTGGCAGTGCTCAGGGCCTTCATGTGGCTGTGCTCAGAGATGACCCCTGCCAGGGCTCCGGAGACTGTCCAGAGCGCCAGGGACCCAACCGTGGCTGGCCAGGTTCAAGGAAAGTGCCTTAACCTCTGGACTATCTCTCCGGCCCTCAAGAAGAATTTTAAGATAAGAAAAGACCTAAGAGAATGTTTGCATAATAATGCCAATAAATCTGTTAAAATGGCCACACTGACCAGAAGGGAGGGATCACATACTGGCAGGGAGAACGACAGACGGAAACATCTTCTGGCTTTGTTTGAGGAATAGCCAAGGGTTCCCAAATTTCAAAATACACTGCTGGGGCTGGAGCAATAGCACAGTGGGTAGGGCGTTTGCCTTGCACGCAGCCCACAGAGGTTGATTCCCAGCATCCCATATGGTCCCCTGAGCACTGCCAGGAGTAATTCCTGAGTGCAGAGCCAGGAGTAACCCCTGTGCATTGCAAGGTGTGACCCAAAAAGCTGAAACAACAACAACAACAACAAAATCAAAGTACACTGCTATTCTGTTTAGACCTTCCAAATGACCTCTTGACGGATCGAGAGAACCCACACTAACCCAGAGTTATTCTTTCGACTATCTTTATTTCGACTATCTTTATTCTTTCCACTATCACTGCCTGTTGAAGAGACATTCTGCCCCAGCATGAAGGAAGATTGGAATTTTGAGTCAGACATTTCACCAGGAACAGAAGGGCAAGAGAAGAATGGGCTAATGTGAAGATGTGTATGATAACAATATGAAGCGAGAGGTACCATTGCGCTGAAAACACAAATCCACATCTCTTGCGTGTCTTAGAAATTTTACAAATACGCTAAGGCATGCATGAGGATCGTTTGTCAAGTTCTGGCATTAGTCAGTGTGGAACAGAGGAAAGAACACAGATTTGCTTTTTTTAAATGTCTATGCGTCAACATTTTTATTAGAACACAGACTTGAGAGCTGAGAGGCCTTGGGCTGGAGCGATAGCACAGCGGGTAGGGTGTTTGCCTTGCATGAAGCCGACTCGAGTTTGATTCCCAGTATCCCACAGGGTCCCCCGAGTACCACCAAGAGTAATTCCTGAGTGCATGAGCGAGAAGTAACCCCTGTGCATCACTGGGTGTGACCCAAAAAGCAAAAGAAAGAGAGAGAGAGAGAGAGAGAGAGAGAGAGCAGAGAGGCCTAGCTGACAGTCACCTCACCACTGGCAAGTGCTTCAACACTGCAGAGGCAGCTTCCTTACCTGCAGAACTGGGTGATGTCTCCTTCAAGAGTCAGCATGACGTAGACTGAGGAACCAACAGAATAATATGCAGGGTCTCCCCTAACCCAACAGATCTTTAAGAAATAGCTCCTCCCAAAACCTCAGGCTGCACTACCTCAGCAAGATCAAGACACTGACAGAGAGAACTTAATGGGCCTGAAAGAAATCAGAGATTTATTTACACCATCTCAGGCAGTATTTTGGTAAGGGCAGAAAAATGTCTAAAAATGTCTTAGTTCCAATTCTCAAATTTTCAAAATGTCCCAGCGCCTATTTTTATAGTGCAAAAATATGTGCTGGCATAAAGGTGCCAATGATTTTAAAGACACAATTCTGGAAAGAAGTTGGTCAAATAATACAAACTTCCAGTTGTAAGGGGGAGTAAGTTTGAGGAATCTACAGTACAGAGTGATGATTCAAATTAGCAATACTGTACTGAAAACTGCTGAGAGTATCTTAAATGTATCACCATACACACACAGGGAAATGAGGGGATAGACATGTGAACGGATCCATGCCATAGTAGTGATTCTGCAATATGAACATGAATCAAATAGATCCTCACACTGTACTCCCCAAACTCAATGTTATAGGCCACTTACATCTTGATATAGAAGTGTTACAGGCCACTTATATCTCAATAAAACTGGGGGTGGGCAAAGCCGTTGTGACTGTTGTTGTTTGGGGGCCACACCCAGTGATTCTCAGTGATTCCCTGCGCTCTGCACTCAGGAATTACTCCTGGCAGTGCTGGGGAGGCTATGGGATGCTGAGTATTCAGGGGCAAGGCAAATGCCCTCCCTGCTAGCCTCATGCTCCTGCCCCAAGGGCAAAGCAATTTTACAGTTTTACTAGGACCACTGAGTCAGAACAACCTAAGTAGTGCTGATCACTTACAAAGACCCCAAAGGAGTCCCACCAACCACTTGTATTAACGCGCATCCACAAGAGCTGATGACGCTTAATAAAATTTTTCAAGTTTCTATTTCTTTTTAGCTGGATCTAAACCCAAAACACAACAGGGAAATTCGTAAGATGATCTTTAACCAAATGCTGAAATATACAGTACACCACCAGAGCCTAAGTTCCTAAAGTCATGAAGTAACAACCCCAAAGCCGTCCTACACTCTAGAGCCTTCCACGTCTGAAATGTGCAATGTGTATGGTTCTTCTGGTCCAGTGGAAAGGACTTCCCATTCATCTTAAATTAGCCCTACCCCTGCTCTGTAAGAAGCAGGGAATGGTCAAGATCCATTAGCAACCCTAAAATGCATTGATAACAAAGCATTTGAATCAACAATTAAGCACGGGAACTTCCCAGGAGGGTGCTAACCCGCAGTCCAGAGGCAGAAAGATGCATTCACAGCCTTTGATGAGAGAGAAAGGGAAGGAGTGGGAGAAAAGGGAAGGGAGATACAAAATAACAGAGCACGGCTTCCAGAAACAAAAGAGTCTGTTTTTAAACTTTTAGAAACAGAACCTCCCCTTTCTGGATCGCAATATATCTATTGCGATATATATATATGTATATATATATCGCAGTATATATATATATATATATATATATATATATATATATATATATATTTGTACAAGGGCGTCGTCCCTGTTTGGAAGCAAAGAATACCGAGGGCAGGAAAATCTACTCCTGCGGACTGAACTTCCAGGACCCAAAGGGCATCCCCTCCCCTTCCCTCCCCCCAACGCTGGGCATCACATCAATTCCAAAATACGTCGACCGCGAAACCGCCGGGCTCCTTGTGGGCACCCCACGGGGAACTGGGATGCGCTCCCCCTGGGCGCTCCACCCAAGACCCCTCCTGGGCGGTCGGGAGCCCGCCTCCGTGCCCCGGCCCTCGAGTGCGCGCCCCGAGTGCCCCCAGCCCCGACCACCCCCCGCCCCCCACCCCCGAGGCGCCTCGGGGGAGACCCCGCAACTTGCGGCGCCGCAGCCCCGGGACCTCAAGTGGCCCTTCGCGCGCCCGAACGAGCAGGCCGGGCAAGGCGGGAGGCGGCGGCCCTGCTGCCAGCTGCGCGCCCCGCGGAGCCCCGCACCGGGGGCGGCCGCCCCGTCCGCGCCGGGCGGGACCCGCCGCCCCGCCGCCCTGCCGCCCCGCGCCCCCCGAGGGCGCCGCCGCGCGGGGCGGGAGTCCGGGCCCCCGCGGGGGCCGCCGCCTACCTGCAGGGACGGGGTCGGGGCGCGCGGCAGCCCCAGCGCCGAGCCAGCCCGCAGAGCGCCGCGCCGCCGAGTGTCGCGGCCACACCCAGGCCTGCGCCCGCCCAGCCGCCGAGTCCGCGGCGCGCAGGCCGGGCGGGGACGTGGCGCGAGGCGCGAGGCGCGAGGCGCGAGGCGCGCGGGCCGGCGGGGGCGCGCGCGCGGCGGGCGGGCGGGGGGCGCGGCGCCGCCAGGGCCTCGGCTTCCTATTTTCGCTCTCGCTTCCCGCGAAGGGCGGGAGGGATCCGCGCGTTCCCGGGCAGTTTCGCTTTCTGGCCCGCGGGGCGCATCCCTCGGGCGCGCCCGGGGCGGCGGCCGCGCTCCGCCCCGCACCTCGCGGACCTCTGCCCGCTGCTGGCGGCGGGGGCGCCGGCCAGGACCCCGGCCCCACCCCGACCCCGACCGTCCGGGGCGCTTCCTGCGTGGGGCCGCGCCCGGCCGCTCCTGGCTCCGCGCCCGGGGACCGCTCCTGGCAGCGGCCCTGCGGGCGAGGCCGGGGCTCGAACCGGGGGGCTGCGGCCGGGCCGTGCTGCCTCCCGAGTCCGAGATGCCCGCGGGAAGACCAAGACCGGAGCCCACGGCCGAGAAACTTCCCTGGCAGCCCGTCTCTGAACGTTCGCCGTCTGCGGCTCCGCCTGGGCGGCGGCAGACTGGGGACGGGCTCCTGCTTCCCGGGAGGCGCGAAGATGCTCGGAGGAGCCACGCGCACAGGGCGCGCGGCGCACAGAGAAGTGAGCGGGCCCGGGGGTCGGTCGCCCCCGGGTCTCCAGCGCGACCCGAAGGCCCGCCGGGCAGCCAGGCCAGGCTCTGCTCCGCGGGAGCGCGAGCACGACCGCCTCGCAGCCTGCCTTGGGGCGCGGTGTGTGGTGTTTCCCCTCCCCGTGTCCCTGGGCGCCCCTTGCCCGGAACGGCACCGAGCGCAGCGCGCGCCTCGCTCCGCTGCCCCGAGCTCGCACGGCCCCGCCGGGCTGCGGCACCGACTCTCCCCACCCCCACCTTTCTCCGGAGTTGATTCCAGTTTGACAGACTGTTGCTATAGCATTCCCTCTCTGACGTCAAACAATTTAAAGACACAGCCCTGGGTAACAAAAACTGCAGGGGAGTTCTTTGTGGAGTTGCTGTGCTAGAGAAAGGTTGGAACAGAATCCGAAGGGAACTTGACCTCCTCCGCAGCCCTCCAGGCGTCTTCTTCAGCGGCTTCCCACTCCCGCCCCGAATAGTCTTAGGACCCTGAAACACCGGAGGCTTTGATAAACTCACCCTGATTTGTGACTGTGGAGAAAATATGGAACTGGTGGTGTGTGTCTTGTTTTGTTTGAGTATAAAAGCCAGATCGTGACCAAAAAAAGGGAAGCAGCTGTGGTGCTCGGAGGGTGAAAGTATATGTGTTTTAGTCCCAGTTCTCCCTAAGGTTTGGTGCCTCTTCCCATTCAGGAGGAAGGTGGTGCTCACATGATGAAATTACAGGTGTGTTAGTCCCAATTTTCCCTTTGCCTCAGTCTGGGTGCCTTTTCCCATTGCGAAGGAAGAGAATGCCAAACCTGCTGACCAGAGCATCAGAAAAGATGATTGCCCACTGGCTGACTCGCATTTATGCCTGGTTATGTGGGGGTTTTTTGGGTGGGGGGACGGGGTTGTGGAGCACACCTGGTGCTGCTTGGGGTCCTAGTGCTCCCAGCCACTCCGTGGTGCTGAGAGGACCATGTGCTGTTTGGATCCAACCGGGCCCCTGCCTGCAATGCATGGGCTCGACCCTTTAAGTTACCTTCAGGGCCTGCTTCCTTCCATGTTTTGAGGATTAAATTCTGAGCGTCATCATTATGATTTTTATTTTAATGCGAAAAGAAAATTATTATTTTAGGAGCAGGCTTTCTCCTTTCCTGTAGTCTACGTGCTTGTATTTTTGACCTTACACTGGGATTGCATCCTGTTTTACAGAGGAGAAATGGAGATTGAATAATTCACATGAGTACTAGAACTCTTTATGAATTCAAATTGAAGTGACTCCAAAGTCCACTTTGTATACATTCTTTTCTGTTTTGTCCTGGTGAACTATCATTTAATAGGTATTATAGGACTGGGAGGTAGTCGTGTTGATTATTAGTTGAAAAAAGTTGCTGGTATTTAGAAGAAACACAGTGGGAAGTACTGAGTTCGTCTGTTCCAGAACGGATTAGGGGAAATACAAATCAACAACTCCTAAACACTAAAATGTGAAAATCACCCTAGATTACAGAAATGAAAAGGCCAGAGAAGGAGAGATGTGAAAGGGAAGAAAGAGGAGGCAGTCTGGAGGTGATGATAGGGACTGGTCAGTAGCCTGGGTCACATTGGTAGTGTAGAAGAGAGATATCTGAAATACTAGAGCCAACATTATGGCAAGCCTGGGACAAACTTAAAATATATCTCTCAGAGGTCAGAGAGATAGAACAGAGGGTAAAGTACCCTTGCACCAGGTTCAGTCCCTGATACCTCACAGGGTCTTCTGAGCATAATTCTGTCTCCTGAGCACATAATCAGAGCTTAAACTGGGTATGGTACAAAACCTATAAGTAAATAAATAGAAATGTCTGTCAAGTAGGGGGGTAAGACGGTGGGAGGGAACCTAGTTCCAAAGGCAGAGGGAGGATGACACTGGTGGTGGGATGGGAATTGAACATTGTTTGCGTGAAGCTCATATCAACAGCCTCACAGATCATGATGCCTAGGTTTAAAAAAATTAATCTGAAAAACTGTAACAAGAACTCTGGTGACTTATTTTTTGGGAATTTTGAGGATGAATCACACTAAATGATGACTTCAACCTTCCTGAAAAAATCAATGTGGATAGAGAAATTACTAGAGAAACAAAGTACAAGGAAGGTAAGTTGAATTACTGTAGAATGAGTCCACTTCTAAGAATATTATATTTCTGTTCGCCACATCTGCTACATGTTTTTCTGAAAAGAGCACTTAGTTGTTCAAGGATAAGTCTGCATGGCAAATTTCAAAGTGGAGCTGATTAAAAGAATTTCATTACCAGGAATAATTTTCTAAAAGTATGGTAACACACGTAACTACTAAGTAGTTAGTAATTTTTCAAATGATAATGTAATATGTTAAATGATAATGTAACATGCTATTCACAAAAAGTGCAAGACGGAGAGAAAATGAGAGAGAGAGAGATACTCTTAATATCTTTGAAATCTGGTTTGTGTTCAGGTGAATTATGTATGATTTATATATCTAGTGAT